>NW_026967833.1:155000-171183 GCF_028390025.1 Pseudophryne corroboree | reverse complement strand
CGTGAATCAAGGACAGTACTGTGACGTGAATAAGGTGCTCTACTGTGTGACACAACGTGAATCAAGGACAGTACTGTGACGTGAATACGGTGCTCTACTGTGTGACACAACGTGAATCAAGGACAGTAATGTGACGTGAATAAACTGCACTACTGTGACATGACGTGAATAAGATGAATTCAGGTGAGTACTGCATCATCTGTCATGAAATCAATTTGTAATGTAATGAACAGTACTGAGATGGTTAAGGGTGGGAGGGCTGCATGCTGATGTGTGTCATAATGTTTATAAGGGCAATGCTTATGTGTGTTACAATGTCTATAAAGGTAGTGTTCTGTCTAATACCCTGGACCTACTGTACTGTAGCGATACTGTAAGTGTACTGTATGTCACATTTAGAAATGTGCCCCTTAAGTTTTGAAGACAGTACAGTACACTATGCCCTCCTGAGTGATTAGGTGCAGGGTACTAGAATGAACAATTCCATTTATTGTGATGTCATAAAGATGCTGTCAATGTTGAATTTCATTGGCTGTACAGTATGCTGCCATTATACTGTATATATATTTTTACAGGGCTGGTAGCACGACGTCACAGGAGGCGGGACAGGCGCCGCCAAGCTGGTAAGTATTGTCAAATACAGTAGTGTACAGTACATAGTGATTTCTATAGTCCCAACCCCCTGTCCTGACCATCACAGATAACTCGCTGCAATCCGTTAATGTTAAGAATGTCTGTTTACAAAACTAAATGTAAATATTAAACACAAAGTATAAATAACATTGTAGATAGCTGAATACCCGTGCTTCGCTACGGGATGAGGATGGTAAATTCCAGTGATAGTTGTTTGTTAATTTACGTTTGTTGGCGATCTAGTATATACAGTAGTACTGTATACTTTAAGCATACTGTATCTTGCTTCTCTGATGCAGATTGTTTATTGGCCGGACCCCTTTTTGGTCCTGGATACTGTGCAGTACATGTTTCAAATTGACAGCTTCACTTACAGTACTGTTATTTTTTTTCCCACAGTACCACCACCACCACCACCTGCTGCGCTGCCAGGTATTGTGTAACGAGAATTCTGGTGCTACTGTCATCGTTGTTACACTACTGTACATGTGTCCTGGATACTGTGCAGTACATGTTTCAAATTGACAGCTTCACTTACAGTACTGTTATTTTTTTTCCCACAGTACCACCACCACCACCACCACCACCACCACCACCTGCTGCGCTGCCAGGTATTGTGTAACGAGAATTCTGGTGTGACTGTCATCGTTACACTACTGTACATGTGTCCTGGATACTGTACAGTACATGTTTCAAATTGACAGCTTCACTTACAGTACTGTTATTTTTTTTCCCACAGTACCACCACCACCACCACCACCTGCTGCGCTGCCAGGTATTGTGTAACGAGAATTCTGGTGCTACTGTCATCGTTGTTACACTACTGTACATGTGTCCTGGATACTGTACAGTACATGTTTCAAATTGACAGCTTCACTTACAGTACTGTTATTTTTTTTCCCACAGTACCAACACCACCACCACCTGCTGCGCTGCCAGGTATTGTGTAACGAGAATTCTGGTGCTACTGTCATCGTTGTTACACTACTGTACATGTGTCCTGGATACTGTGCAGTACATGTTTCAAATTGACAGCTTCACTTACAGTACTGTTATTTTTTTTCCCACAGTACCAACACCACCACCACCTGCTGCGCTGCCAGGTATTGTGTAACGAGAATTCTGGTGCTACTGTCATCGTTGTTACACTACTGTACATGTGTCCTGGATACTGTGCAGTACATGTTTCAAATTGACAGCTTCACTTACAGTACTGTTATTTTTTTTCCCACAGTACCACCACCACCACCACCTGCTGCGCTGCCAGGTATTGTGTAACGAGAATTCTGGTGCTACTGTCATCGTTGTTACACTACTGTACATGTGTCCTGGATACTGTGCAGTACATGTTTCAAATTGACAGCTTCACTTACAGTACTGTTATTTTTTTTCCCACAGTACCACCACCACCACCACCACCACCACCACCACCTGCTGCGCTGCCAGGTATTGTGTAACGAGAATTCTGGTGTGACTGTCATCGTTACACTACTGTACATGTGTCCTGGATACTGTACAGTACATGTTTCAAATTGACAGCTTCACTTACAGTACTGTTATTTTTTTTCCCACAGTACCACCACCACCACCACCACCTGCTGCGCTGCCAGGTATTGTGTAACGAGAATTCTGGTGCTACTGTCATCGTTGTTACACTACTGTACATGTGTCCTGGATACTGTACAGTACATGTTTCAAATTGACAGCTTCACTTACAGTACTGTTATTTTTTTTCCCACAGTACCAACACCACCACCACCACCACCTGCTGCTGCATCCGAGAGCTCCGGAAGTGGTAATAATTACTTTTTGTTACAGACACACTAGTTTCCTACAGTATTACTGTAATTTTTGTATTTTACAATACTTGTCATCTTTTACACACAGACCGCCTCGTAATTGATACAGAGGAGGAGCTCATTCCCATTGATTCGGGGGAAGAGGAGCCAGATTATAGTAAGTACAGTAGGATTTTCTCAAGCCCATTCTTAAAAGTATTGACCAAGTCCACTTTTATTACTTTTCAGGCAGGGAATTCCAAACATGTACTGTACAGTATTTCCCTCACTGTGAAGACCCCTTTTCGCCTCTGTGCGAAATCGCCTCTACTTCAACAAGAGTTACTGTGCACGTGTCCTCTGTGTCCATCTTATCAAAAACCGTTCCTGTGTATTGTCCCCTTACTGTATACAGTATATTTGTAAAGGTTAATCATGTCCCCTCTTAATCTCCTCTTTTCCAATGTAAACATGCCTAGCCTGCCTTTCCTTGTATTCCATCTTCTCAATCCACTTCATCACTTTGGTCGCCCGCCTCTAAACCTTTTGTAGTTCCACGATATCCATTTTGTATTATGGTGCCCAAAATTGTGCATCCGACCCACCCTCCACTAGCCTAACCCTCCAATCATACTCTGAATCCACACTCTGCATTCTGAATGTCGGGATCCAGACAGCAGGTCTTTTAAATACAGTACTGTATGTCCCCTACCGCTGGACAGTCATTCTGCTCCTACTGTATTATGAATATATCTCTGCCTCCTGTAGCACTGTACTACTGTGCAATTTTGTAGTAACTGTACTCTACTGTATTTTGTTTATAATATTTTTTTATTTTCAACTCAGTAATTATTGACAGTGAGGATGAAAAACCCTCTCCCCAACTTGGTAAGTAAACTGCAGTATTGTACTGTACTGTACATTGTGTTAAACCAATGGGTTGGGTTTGCGTGACCAGCAGTCAGGATTCTAGCGGTCAGGTGACCGACAGTGGCATCCTGATTGCAGCAATCCCAACAGGGTGAGGTACGGTATCCTAACCCTCCTCCACTACCCCCTGATTCTGGCCTCGACATTCTCGTCTCTGTGTGCGAAATTTACTCTCCTCCTCCAATTCCTGACTGAATTTTTGCTTTACTGTATTCAACACAGAATACAAAAGTATATTTCATGTAAAAAAAAGGTTAAAAAAAAGAGGCAGATTAGATGGGCAAAGTGGTTCTTACAGTATTTGTCATCAAATTCTATGTTTCTGTATGCAGACCCTCCAACATGACCCGCCGCACTGCTCTGTTTCTAGACTTCCCTCTTAATTTATGATTTCCATCACCTGTGTTGAACTAGTTATATGATAAGAAAGCTGTTTCTTCACAGGTGATGGCAATAATAAATTAAGAGGGAAGTCCAGAACCAGAGCATTTTGTACCATGTTGGAGGGTATGTGTATTTCCTGGAATTAACCTTTTTTTTTTTCACATTAATGTTTTTTTTCACAGGCCCTACACTGGAACAGGCCACGGAGGAGGAGGAGGATGATGATGATGCTGCTGCATTTAGTGGTAAGAATTATTACTGACATTGATCTGATGCCATCAGAGTAGCACTTTTCATCAGATTTTTCTGGCAAATGCGTAGAAATCGGATGAAAATTGTTTTTGTTTGAACTGGTGATATTGCCCATACAGTAGCAACCGATCACATCCCACATTAACATTTACAGTATCTAGTTACACTTACAGACGATAATACAGTACAGTAGGTAATATTTGATTGGTTGCTACTGTATGGACAACATCCTGTTCTAAAAAAAACACCCATCTTACTCAATTTCTCTCTCTCTCTCTCTCTCTCTCACCCCTTGTCACTGTCTCTCCATTCATCTCTCTAGATACTGTCAGTGATGAATTTCCCATTAGGCACGAGAGGCACGTACTGTACCTAGTGGCGGCATCTGTTTGGGGGCCTCAGTTGGATGCTTACAGTATGCTAATACTGTCATCCCAAAAATTACCACAACAGTAACTGCTAAATATTTTAAGTGTACTGTACAATATGCACAAACAGTACAGTACTGTACAGTATACATAATTCAAAAGAAAAAAGAGTTGCTACTGTACCTTATTCTAGTCATAATCACCGGCATACGGGTCACTCACAAATTTTCTGATGGTCTCGGTGGGGTCCCTTGGAATCACCATGCCTGTCACAAGCATACCTTTTTTTACCCACCTGACACTGGGCCTGGACACTAGTGTACTATTACTATACTTTTTACTGTATACTGTATCTTATAATATTCTTCTCTTTTACCCACAGACGACGAGCCAGAATACATTTTTGGTAAATATACTGTACAGTAGCAATAGTTGGTACTGTAATTACAGTATTTTTTTTTCTCCAACATTATTTTAAGTCAAACTGATATGACTAACTGTACTGTATTATCTTTTTACAGTCCGTCGCCAACCAGTGGAGGAGACACCTGGTAATAAAATAGAAATACATAATGCACTGTACTGTATTCTAACTTACTGTAACATGTATAACACTGAGCTGATCATCTTCACACCCTCTGACATAACCTTACAGTACAAACTGTACAAACTGAGCCTGCCCTAGGCATAGGCATACTTGCCAAATGCCCAGGGGCACAAGCAGCTTCTGCTGATTAATATGATATGCAGCATGCCTACAGTATATTCTGTGCATACAAAATGCATTACTAATGTGCAGCATTATGTGTATACAGTACTTTGTTGTGTAACATATACTGTAGCAAGGGCACTACTGTGTGGTCTAATGTGAACAAAGAGCAATATGATGTGATGCAATGTGAATAAGTGGGAATACTTTGAGGAGTAATGTGGTACTATCATATGATGTAACGAGAAAAAGAGACACTATTGCATGATATGTTGTGAATAAAGTTGCAGTACTGTGTGGCGTCATTTCAGATTGGGGAATTACTGTGTGGCCTTGCCCCTTCCCAGCAAGAACATGCACCGTTTTGGGATGCACACCGAATGTGCACACTGTTGCTATTTTAAACATACAGTACAGTAAGTTGGAGGAGCACCAAAATGACGACTGCTATGGTTGAGGGGTGATGGTGCTGGGAAAGGGGTACAGGCTCAGAGGCGGAAATAGCATCTGTGCAAGGGGGCAGCATCCAAAAACTTGACTAGGGAATCATATTATTTATGGCTGGCTCTGAGTACAGTCCACTATTATGGATAGTACTCCCTACAACACCACCTACAGTACTGTAACCCTCTTTTTTCTGAAGCGGTCATGAAATGTCATGACTGCTAATACATACAGTAAATGTCTACAGTATTTGTACTGTGGTGTTTAATTCCTTTGACAATTTGTTTATGACCTATTGAAGCTAAACTCTTGTACAGTACTTTATATTTTGAATACCAGCAATACAGTATAATACTGTACCTACAGTATACAGTAATAATTGTTTACTATTTGAATGTGACTAAATGTTTTTTTTTCTCCAATATAGTGCCAATTATTTATGGGGGCCCCAGACAGGGGCAAGATAGGTGGGCTGGCCCAGAAGCGGGCAGGCAGCAGCCCACTTATACAAGAGGTAAACTAAAGCAATGTTTAAATTACCTCGACAGCATACAGTAGTGTTTGATTTACTGTACTGACAATACAGTACTGTACATTGTAAATAACAATATTGTCTAATATAGAGTAAAGTACAGTACTGTATTGCCATTACTACACTGTAAAGTATTCAGTATTTGTTTTGTAATACTGTCCTTTTTTTCCCACAGAACAGTTGCAGCGTGCCATCCAGCTCCAGCGGGTGGTGGTCCACCTCCTAGTGGACCACTATTTTAATATTTTATTAAGTTTTATTTAATTTTATTTAATAAAAATTTTTGTTCTTGTACTCCATTGTATAGTATCTTTTTCTACTGTATAAGATAGGCATACTGTACACCATACAATTATCTGGCAGATAATCTGCAAGATCTGGCTGTTTGTAATGAAATTCTCTCCTAATTTAGCTGTGGTGTACAGTACCTCCTGAGTGTGCTGGGGTGCTTTCTGGCCAGTTTGGGGTGATTTGGAGCAAGTTTGGTCGGCCATCTTGCCGACATGTGCTGTCGACTGTTTGGCAAACATGTGTTTTCACTCCAGCATGTGTGTGTCAGGCATTTTGTGTGTGTCAGGCATTTTGTGTGTGTCAGGCATTTTGTGTGTGTCAGCCATTTTATGTGTGTCAGCCATTGCTGTGTGGTTCCACAAATGTTAGCGTGTCAAAGTGCTGACCACTGACACCACTATTTCACTTTGTACCGCATGCCTTTTGTGGAACCACACAGCCCAGCATGACTTATTGCTGGGCTGTGTGGTTCCACAAATTTTCTTGGAAAACAAATGAACATGAGTGTCTTTACTTTAATACTTTTTTTTTTTTTTTCCCACAGATATCTATATACACAAGAAAAGAATGTAACGAAGAACAAACTACTTTTTTGTTTTAATTAACTTTCAAACTTTATTTAAAAAAAAAAACACCTTTTTTTTCTTCAATAAACTTTTAAAAATAGAAGTTTCCTGTGGTTTTTATTAAAATATGAAATGCAAGATGCCTAACCAAGTTGTTTTACATACAGTATACCACTCTTAATTGAATTCCCATCATACAGTAGTACTAATTTATACAGTACAGGAAGTTGGGAATACAAACATTGGAAACCACGTCATGTTTATTTTAAGAAACACTTTATTTACGGACAAAGTCATTTGGAACATGTAACATCACACATACTGTACTGTATTGTAATAAAGCCAACATCACACATACTGTACGGTACTTTAATCAAAAGGTAACAGCACAAATACAGTAACAATATCAACTTTAACATTTTTATAATTTATTTTTTTGTGGTGGTGGTGCGGGGTAATGGTTTTTGTACTTTATTTTTAGGTTTTGCTTTTTGGAATTATTTTTCGTTTTTGTCTTTTGCTTTTTAACACTGTCGCATACGGACACCAGAATAGAGGACTGACAACAGCAGCCCCTGGATGGAAACGCAGCCCAAGGCCCCAGATGGACACAGCACAATGGACTCGGCTGCTACTGGATAGATACAGCAGCGCCGAAAAAATCAACAGGAATAAAAGGGGCAACTTGTAACAGGCCCTTACATTACCAGGAATGTGGTGAGCCAAGTTCATGCACTCCCCTTTGAGTAACCGAGCTGCTCCAAGTGGATTCAGCACAGTGCATGCAGCCCCAGAAAATGTACAGGTAATACAGGTACATTGACACAATTTTTTAACTTCAGCTGTGTGAAGCTGATGTGCAGAAGCTAGGAGTTAGGTAATGATCTGGTTTCATCATAGTCGAGCTTCCAAGTCATTTTCCTCTTCGTTCTCAGCACAGAGTTTATGGTATCCCTTATCTTCCTCTTTTCTGGATCACCAATCCTCACGCGGCGTTCACACCTAGCCATGATGTCATGTACCAGATTTTTGGGCAGCGGAAGTTTGCCCTTGGAACCATCAAAGTTCACACGATTGGCCCACGTCAAGTATTTGTCGTACCGTACATGGTGCTGGAACAGAGAATATGCATATTTCTGAATATGTCCATTTGAAGCTCTGTACAGATGGTCGTCCAGGGAAGTTGAGATGACAGCCAGGGCAATATTGTTCAGAGAGCCTCCGAATGTATTGCGAAGTGGCCTGTGAGCAGGTGTGCTGGTCATCATTGGTGTTCCTGGCAACAGCAAACTTGAATCCAGGCCTCTGCGGTCGTCCAGCCCTCTGCGGTCCTCCAGGCCTCCTCTGCGGTCCTCCAGGCCTCCTCTGCGGTCCTCCAGGTCTCTTCTGCGGTCCTCCAGGTCTCTTCTGCGGTCCTCCAGGCCTCCTCTGCGGTCGTCCAAGTCGCTGACTTCGTCCAGTCCGCTGCTGTGGTCCAGGCCTCTGCGGTCCTCCAGGCCTCCTCTGCGGTCCTCCAGGCCTCCTCTGCGGTCCTCCAGGCCTCCTCTGCGGTCCTCCAGGTCTCTTCTGCGGTCCTCCAGGTCTCTTCTGCGGTCCTCCAGGTCTCTTCTGCGGTCCTCCAGGCCTCCTCTGCGGTCGTCCAAGTCGCTGACTTCGTCCAGTCCGCTGCTGTGGTCCAGGCCTCTGCGGTCCTCCAGGCCTCCTCTGCGGTCCTCCAGGCCTCCTCTGCGGTCCTCCAGGCCTCCTCTGCGGTCCTCCAGGCCTCCTCTGCGGTCCTCCAGGCCTCCTCTGCGGTCCTCCAGGCCTCCTCTGCGGTCCTCCAGGTCTCTTCTGCGGTCCTCCAGGTCTCTTCTGCGGTCCTCCAGGCCTCCTCTGCGGTCCTCCAGGCCTCCTCTGCGGTCCTCCAGGCCTCCTCTGCGGTCCTCCAGGCCTCCTCTGCGGTCCTCCATGTTTCCTCTGCGGTCCTCCAGGTCTCTTCTGCGGTCCTCCAGGCCTCCTCTGCGTTCGCCCAAGTCGCTGACTTCGTCCAGTCCGCTGCTGTCGTCCAGGCCTCTGCGGTCCTCCAGGCCTCCTCTGCGGTCCTCCAGGCCTCCTCTGCGGTCCTCCAGGCCTCCTCTGCGGTCCTCCAGGCCTCCTCTGCGGTCCTCCATGTTTCCTCTGCGGTCCTCCAGGTCTCTTCTGCGGTCCTCCAGGCCTCCTCTGCGTTCGCCCAAGTCGCTGACTTCGTCCAGTCCGCTGCTGTGGTCCAGGCCTCTGCGGTCCTCCAGGTCTCTTCTGCGGTCCTCCAGGCCTCCTCTGCGGTCCTCCATGCCGCTGACTTCGTCCAGTCCGCTGCGGTCCTCCAGGCCTCCTCTGCGGTCCTCCATGCCGCTGACTTCGTCCAGTCCGCTGCGGTCGTCCAGGCCTCCTCTGCGGTCCTCCATGCCGCTGACTTCGTCCAGTCCGCTGCGGTCGTCCAGGTCTCTTCTGCGGTCCTCCAGGCCTCCTCTGCGGTCGTCCAGCCCTCTGCGGTCCTCCAGGCCTCCTCTGCGGTCCTCCAGGCCTCCTCTGCGGTCCTCCAGGTCTCTTCTGCGGTCCTCCTGGTCTCTTCTGCGGTCCTCCAGGTCTCTTCTGCGGTCCTCCAGGCCTCCTCTGCGGTCGTCCAAGTCGCTGACTTCGTCCAGTCCGCTGCTGTGGTCCAGGCCTCTGCGGTCCTCCTGGCCTCCTCTGCGGTCCTCCAGGCCTCCTCTGCGGTCCTCCAGGCCTCCTCTGCGGTCCTCCAGGCCTCCTCTGCGGTCCTCCATGCCGCTGACGTCGTCCAGGCCTCCTCTGCGGTCGTCCAGGCCTCCTCTGCGGTCCTCCAGGCCTCGGTCGTCCAGGCCGCTGACTTGAACCGCTTGGTGGTGTGTTGCAATGATGGTGCGGCAAACTCCAACTTGCCATTCTTCCCTCGTTTGTTCAATGACTTTCTTCATGGCTTCTACCATCTGTTCCTTTATGCCTTCTTTAAGGCCAGCCACATCGGTCTGCAGCTGATTGACCTGTCCACCAACTTCTGACTCCATATTGGTCACCTTACTGAGTAGCTCCTTTAGTAAAACAGGACAGGTACACTGGCAGTCCTGCACTTTGGTGTTCACATCTGTACAACATGTACAACATGAAGCATTGCCGGCTTATTGTGATGATTACATACTGTATACTGTGTGTGTGTGTTTGTGTGTATGTACAGTATGTATATATATATTACTCTGTATGTAACTTAATGTACTGTATGTACAGTTTAATGTATACAGTAGGTATATAATACAGTATACTGCACATACAGTCTACTGTATATACAGTAATCTGTAAATCTGTAATTTCATAACTGTATCTGATTTCATTATTTTTGGCTCTTCACAGGATATCTCCAATGATAAGAGATGTGAATAAAGAAAAGAGAGTGGAACAGGCACGGCGATGGATTGAGAGTGGTGAAACATTTGATGATGTCATTTTCACAGATGAATCGTCTGTTGCCCTTGAGCGGTTCTCCAGAATGTCATTCAGGAAACGTAACCATATCTCTTTAAAACCACGCCCAAAGCATCCATTGAAAATCCATGTATGGGGAGGCATATCACGATTAGGAGCTGGTCCCCTATTATTTTTCGAAGGTACAGTACAGTACTATACTTTATTCTGTGCCTGTGTTCTGTAAAAATACATGTTGTACTGTAGAGTACGTGTAACTGCACAATAAAAGGAGTTGCTTATTAATGAACAACATTTTTTGATTTCTGTAGGAATCATGGATAAGAAATATTTCCAAGAAACAATAGTAGAGAAATGTATGGTGCCATTTGTGAATAAATATTACCCAACTCACCATAGGATATTCCAAGACAATGATCCTAAACACTCCGCCTCAGCCAAATTTATGGAAGAGAAAGGTATGAATTGGGAACGCACACCACCAGAGTGAGTATTCTTTCAACAGTGTACAAGTAAAATTTTGGATAGCACTCTAGTACTGTAAAAAAAATTTTTGTTTAATAAACAGTACAATATTGTATGTTTAATTTTCTCTATTTACTGTAATGTAATTAATTTTTTCTATACGCTTTTTTTTTTTTTTTTAATTAGATCACCAGACATGAACCCAATCGAATTAGTGTGGGCTCAATTGAAGAGGTACGTTAGGAGTGTTGCAAAGCCAACAACAAAACAGCAACTGGTGGATGGGATAAAGAAATTTTGGCTAGAAGTACTCACACCTGAACATTGTAATAATTATATAAATCACCTGTATAAAGTATTACCTGTTGTAGTTGAAAGAAATGGTCAAGCCACAAATATGTAGTTCTGTATTTTCTGTTTAAAATTTTAAATTGGTGCATTATTAAAAAAAATGATAAAATTGCCTTTGTCTGATTATTGCATAAACTAATGTAGAATATTATACAGTAGTAATGTTATTGATGTGTACTGTATGAACAGTTATTTTCAGTTTTATAAGTCCTGAATAAGAGTACTGTACATTTTGATCAGTGCAGTACATGGAATCGGATGTTGTAATACTTTATTTTTACATTAATATTGATGTTTTTCCAATAAATATTCAATTTTACAGTATGGTACGGTACAGTACATGAGGGTACCTGTACAGTATGATACGTCATTATGGGGGAGAAATACTGTATCCACTAAATGTACAGTAAAATGTTTTTTTCTTATTACAAACACACAAATGCATCTCAGATGGAAATATGCTATACACAGCAGACAGCTTATGGTGACAGAACTTCCCTACTGTATCCCCACCCATAGTCGTGGTATATTTTAGATTGCCTAATGAGACACTCCTGCAGCATTGCCAATGATTCATGTAAAACCTGTGTGCAAACAGTATCTGTATTGAATGCAAAGTACAGTAAGAGTACAGTATACAGTATTATCAGAGCCAAACCTGACCAACATGATGCCCTAGGCTAGATTTTGGCTGATGCCCTCTTGCACAGATGCTACGTAGTTCCGCCTCTAACCCTGCACCCCTTTCCCAGCACCATCACCCATTTTGGCGCTCCTACCCCCTATAATCTAAATAAGAACAATGTGCACATTTAGTGCCAGCCCAAAACAGTGTACAGTATGTTCTTGCTGGGAAGGGGCATGGTAACACAATAATACCCGAAGAAGAAATGACACAACACAGTACTGCAACTTTATTCACATTATATCATGCAGTGGTGTCTCTTATTCTCATGACATCATATCATAGTACCACATTACTCCTAACAGTAATGCCCCTTATTCACATTACACCCCACCACATTCATCTTTATTTACATTAGACCACAGGTTCTCAAACTCAGTCCTCAGGACCCCACACAGTGCAGGTTTTGCAGGTCTCACAGAATCACAAGTGAAAAAATTAGCTCCACCTACTGTATGGACCTTCTAAAATGTGTCAGTTAGTAATGAATACATCTGTGCACTTGCTGGTTTACCTGCAAAACATGCACTGTGTGGGGTCCTGAGGACCAAGTTTGAGAACCACTGCATTAGACCATGCAGTAGTGCCCTTTCCTTATGTTACACCAGAAAATATTGTAGTACACCTTATACAGTACACATACAGTACAGTAATGCCACACATTAGTAATGCATTTCATATTTAAATTTTCTGATTTAATTTCATAGAGCCGCAGTCACTCACAGAATATAGGCATGTACTGTAGCATCTCATTTTATTCTGCAGAAGCTGATTATTCCCGTTTCGCTAGTTTGCCGCCTCTGTACAGTATATCACAATAGAAAAAAGTTATAGTGTCAGTGAAAAAAGCACCTCATGACAGATACTGTACACAAGCTCATGTCTAAATACTGTATACTGTAAGCAGTGACATTAAGGGGTACAGTACTGTATATGCAATTGCAGTCGAATTCCGGCAGGAATACGGAAAAAATGGACACGGGATCCCCCATCTTTTTAGAACCAGCACCGGGCTCTGCGCCTGGTCCTGGTGCAAAAAATAAGGGGGACAAAAAAAGCGTAGGGGTTCCCCATATTTTTTGAATCAGCACTGGGCTCCACTAGCTGGACAGATAATGCACAGCCGGGGGAGACTTTTATACCGGTCCCTGCGGCCATGGAATTAAATACCCAACTAGTCACACCTGGCCGGAGTACCCTGGAGGAGTGGGGGCCCCTTAAATCAAGGGGACCCCCCTCCAGCCACTCGATTATCTCTATCACCCCTGTGTATTGTAGCTAGGGGATTGTGACGCTCCTTCAGCATTGCCCCGTACCCTGCACAAAGTGGTCGTTTTGACAGTGTGCTATGCGATTGAGTCCGGTGTACCGTAATACTGTATGCAATCCTACAGTAGCTTATCCCTCCCCTGTGTATTTTGGCTAGGGGATTGTGACGCTCCTTCAGCATTGCCCCATAACCTGCACAAGGGTTCAGGGGCGGCGGCCATTTTGCCAGTGTGCTACAGTATGTCATCGAGTCCGGTGTACCATAATATGCATACTGTGTATTTTAGCTAGGGGATTGTGACGCTCCTTCAGCATTGCCCCATAGTCTGTACAATCTGGACTATTACTTGCTCCGTAGCCTAGGGCCTCTGTGGTCGTCCATGCCGCTGACTTCGTCCAGTCCGCTGCGGTCCTCCAGGCCTCCTCTGCGGTCCTCCAGGCCTCGGTCGTCCAGGCCGCTGACTTGAACCGCTTGGTGGTGTGTTGCAATGATGGTGCGGCAAACTCCAACTTGCCATTCTTCCCTCGTTTGTTCAATGACTTTCTTCATGGCTTCTACCATCTGTTCCTTTATGCCTTCTTTAAGGCCAGCCACATCGGTCTGCAGCTGATTGACCTGTCCACCAACTTCTGACTCCATATTGGTCACCTTACTGAGTAGCTCCTTTAGTAAAACAGGACAGGTACACTGGCAGTCCTGCACTTTGGTGTTCACATCTGTGAAATGCAACCTTCTTCGTGGTGAATGTGTCATGTCTTCTTGTCCAGGGGTGGCTACATGGTCCAAAAAAGAAGCTTCCTGATGCAGCGTGTTTGTCACGTCCTCTAGCACCGGTATTTCCAGATTCATTGGCTGAACACTGTGATCTGCAGGAGATGGAACAATTACATCATTTGCCACACCACATATCAGCTCCAACGTATTATTCTTTGCCTTGGCATTTTTTCGTGGTTTCACCACATTTTCTTTCTGAGCCGCCTTGGCAGTTTTCTTCTTCTTTTGTGGGACTACTGCAGCAAGTTTCTGTGCCACTGATGGGTGGGTTTTGGCACTCCCGTAAAATCTGGTAGTCTGCATTCTTTGTCTTTTGTCTAAAAATATAAAAACCACAATAAGAAAACATGTAAAGCACAGCATGCTAAAAATAGCAAACAACTGTACATTTTCAAATAAAGTGCACAACAGTAAAGTGCAAATACAGTACTGTACAGTATTTGCCTTTTTTCCCTGTGCCTCCCAACAAGAACCTCTGCAGGAGGGACAGAATGCTCTGTTACGGACTTCAGTTTAAATATACAGTATGATTACCATCACCTGTGCGAACAACTATACTGTACAGTAGTTACTGTATTTGATAAGATAGGTGTTTCACCACAAGTGATAGCAATCATTCAGTACTACTGCACATACCTGTAGTACACCGGGATAAGCAAGGTCTATGTACATTACGTTATACCGAGCTGGATCGCTTAGCAACCTGACAAAATGGCCACCGACCGTGAACTCCCAGCACGTGGCAGCGCTTGGATATGGAGTGAGATACAGTATGGTACAGTCCAGGGGCAATGCTGAAGGAACGTCACAATCCCCTAGCTCAATTACTAGAGCCATCTTAACAGCAGTGTGGGCCCCTGGACACAGCAATGCACTGGGGCCCCTACCCACTCACCAGCGGAAGGGGTGGGGGGAGCTATCAGCGGCAGCTTTGATGCTCCGCGGGGGATAGGGGGGGTTCTATCTTTCGCTCAGTATGTACAGTAGGACCTGGAGAAATAATTTCTGCTAATTATTCCTTTACTGCACAGATGGGGCAGGAAGGAGAACACTAAACTGTAGAAGGGGGCATTGTGCTGAATGAAGGGGCCCTGGTACATGACTTCCAGGGTGGTAGGGGGTGTTTAATACACAGGGGAGGAGTGGATAATGGAGTGGGCTTAATATTAGTGTTATGGACTGCAATTAGTTTCCTGTATGAAACAGACACAGTACAGTAAATAACCCTCCTTGGAAGTGCATGGGCCCTGTGAGACTTACAGTAGTGTACAGCATAAGGGTCGACTGACATGATGTACAAGCATTACATACAGTACATGTCAGTACTGTATGTAAATTCTTCAATTATTGCCTAACAACAATGCTGCTTACTGTATATTAAATACTGTAGGCCTAGAAATGTGCATCTCAATATAGTAGTTAAAAACACAGGGGCCTATGTGGATAAGCGAGTTCTATGCACACTAAAAATGGCCACCGACCGTGAACCCCCAGCACGTGGCAGCGCTCGGATATGTAGTGAGATACAGTATGGCATACATTTCACAGTTCAGGGGGCAATGCTGAAGGAGCGTCACAATCCCCTAGCTCAATTACATTGGGATAAGCGAGGTCTATGCACATTACGGTATACCGAGCTGGATCGCTTAGCAACCTGACAAAATGGCCGCCGACCGTGAACTCCCAGCACGTGGCAGCGCTCGGATATGTAGTGAGATACAATATGGCATACATTTCACAGTTCAGGGGGCAATGCTGAAGGAGCGTCACAATCCCCTAGCCAAAATACACAGGGGAGGGATAAGCTACTGTAGGATTGCATACAGTATTACGGTACACCGGACTCAATCGCATAGCACACTGTCAAAACGACCACTACCCATGAACCCCCACCTCCTGAACCCCCACCTCGTGGCAGGCAGCAGTTGGGTATGGAATGAGAAATGGCATAAGCTGTGCAGGCTACGGGGCGATGCTGAAGGAGCGTCACAATCCCCTAGCTCAATTACATTGGGATAAGCGAGGTCTATGCACATTACGGTATACCGAGCTGGATCGCTTAGCAACCTGACAACATGGCCGCCGACCGTGAACTCCCAGCACGTGGCAGCGCTCGGATATGGAGTGAGATACAATATGGCATACTGTACATTTCACAGTTCAGGGGGCAATGCTGAAGGAGCGTCACAATCCCCTAGCTCAATACAGTATCTCACGCTTACAGTATCTTACAGTATACGCTTACAGTATCTCTGTGTATTTTGGCTAGGGGATTGTGACGCTCCTTCAGCATCG
>NW_026967833.1:145000-150000 GCF_028390025.1 Pseudophryne corroboree | reverse complement strand
ATCCAGTGTGGTGTGGCTGTAGATGAGCTTTGTGGTTTCTGTTAGAACTTTTCTACTTCTAACTACTGGTTCATAAATGAATACGTTTGAAAATGGAATGCATCAACAGAACGGTGTTGGTAGTATAAAAATATCTACAGCACCTTGTATTCCCAGGTGGTCTCCCATCCAAGTATTAACAAGGCCCAACACTGCTTAGCTTCCAAGATCAGATGAGATTGAGCGTATCCAGTGTGGTGTTGCTGTAGATGAACTTTCTGGTTTCTGTTAGAACTTTTCTACTTCTAACTACTAGTTCATAAATGAATACGTTTTAAAATGGAATGCATCAACAGAACGGTGTTGGCAGTATAAAAATATCTACAGCACCTCGTATTCCCAGGTGGTCTCCCATCCAAGAACTAACCAGGCCCAACACTGCTTAGCTTCCAAGATCAGATGAGATTGGGCGTATCCAGTGTGGTGTGGCTGTAGATGAGCTTTGTGGTTTCTGTTAGAACTTTTCTACTTCTAACTACTGGTTCATAAATGAATACGTTTGAAAATGGAATGCATCAACAGAACGGTGTTGGTTGTATAAAAATATCTACATCACCTTGTATTCCCAGGTGGTCTCCCATCCAAGTACTAACCAGGCCCAACACTGCTTAGCTTCCAAGATCAGATGAGATTGGGCGTATCCAGTGTTGTGTGGCTGTAGATGAGCTTTGTGGTTTCTGTTAGAACTTTTCTACTTCTAACTACTGGTTCATAAATGAATACGTTTGAAAATGGAATGCATCAACAGAACGGTGTTGGCTGTATAAAAATATCTACAGCACCTTTTATTCCCAGGTGGTCGCCCATCCAAGTACTAACCAGGCCCAACACTGCTTAGCTTCCAAGATCAGATGAGATTGGGCGTATCCAGTGTGGTGTGGCTGTAGATGAGCTTTGTGGTTTCTGTTAGAACTTTTCTACTTCTAACTACTGGTTCATAAATGAATACGTTTGAAAATGGAATGCATCAACAGAACGGTGTTGGCAGTATAAAAATATCTACAGCACCTTGTATTCCCAGGTGGTCTCCCATCCAAGTACTAACCAGGCCCAACACTGCTTAGCTTCCAAGATCAGATGAGATTGGGCGTATCCAGTGTGATGTGGCTGTAGATGAGCTTTGTGGTTTCTGTTAGAACTTTTCTACTTCTAACTACTGGTTCATAAATGAATACGTTTGAAAATGGAATGCATCAACAGAACGGTGTTGGTAGTATAAAAATATCTACAGCACCTTGTATTCCCAGGTGGTCTCCCATCCAAGTACTAACCAGGCCCAACACTGCTTAGTTTCCAAGATCAGATGAGATTGGGCGTATCCAGTGTGGTTTTGCTGTAGATGAACTTTCTGGTTTCTGTTAGAACTTTTCTACTTCTAACTACTAGTTCATAAATGAATACGTTTTAAAATGGAATGCATCAACAGAACGGTGTTGGCAGTATAAAAATATCTACAGCACCTCGTATTCCTAGGTGGTCTCCCATCCAAGAACTAACTAGGCCCAACACTGCTTAGCTTCCAAGATCAGATGAGATTGGGCGTATCCAGTGTGGTGTGGCTGTAGATGAGCTTTGTGGTTTCTGTTAGAACTTTTCTACTTCTAACTACTGGTTCATAAATGAATACGTTTGAAAATGGAATGCATCAACAGAACGGTGTTGGTTGTATAAAAATATCTACATCACCTTGTATTCCCAGGTGGTCTCCCATCCAAGTACTAACCAGGCCCAACACTGTTTAGCTTCCAAGATCAGATGAGATTGGGCGTATCCAGTGTGGTGTGGCTGTAGATGAGCTTTGTGGTTTCTGTTAGAACTTTTCTACTTCTAACTACTGGTTCATAAATTAATACGTTTGAAAATGGAATGCATCAACAGAACGGTGTTGGCAGTATAAAAATATCTACAGCACCTTGTATTCCCAGGTGGTCTCCCATCCAAGTACTAACCAGGCCCAACACTGCTTAGCTTCCAAGATCAGATGAGATTGGGCTTATCCAGTGTCGTGTGGCTGTAGATGAACTTTGCGGTTTCTGTTAGAACTTTTCTACTTCTAACTACTGGTTCATAAATGAATACGTTTTAAAATGGAATGCATCAACAGAACGGTGTTGGCAGTATAAAATTATCTACAGCACCTTGTATTCCCAGGTGGTCTCCCATCCAAGTACTAACCAGGCCCAACACTGCTTAGCTTCCAAGATCAGATGAGATTGGGCGTATCCAGTGTGGTGTGGCTGTAGATGAACTTTATGGTTTCTGTTAGAACTTTTCTACTTCTAACTACTGGTTCATAAATGAATACGTTTGAAAATGGAATGCATCAACAGAACGGTGTTGGCAGTATAAAAATATCTACAGCACCTTGTATTCCCAGGTGGTCTCCCATCCAAGTACTAACCAGGCCCAACACTGCTTAGCTTCCAAGATCAGATGAGATTGGGCGTATCCAGTGTGGTGTGGCTGTAGATGAGCTTTGTGGTTTCTGTTAGAACTTTTCTACTTCTAACTACTGGTTCATAAATGAATACGTTTGAAAATGGAATGCATCAACAGAACGGTGTTGGCAGTATAAACATATCTACAGCACCTTGCACTCCCAGGTGGTCTCCCATCCAAGTACTAACCAGGCCCAACACTGCTTAGCTTCCGAGTTCAGATGAGATTGGGCGTATCCAGTGTGGTGTTGCTGTAGATGAACTTTCTGGTTTCTGTTAGAACTTTTCTACTTCTAACTACTGGTTCATAAATGAATATGTTTGAAAATGGTATGCATCAATAGAATGGTGTTGGCAGTATAAAAATATCTACAGCACCTTGTATTCCCAGGTGGCCTCCCATCCAAGTACTAACCAGGCCCAACACTGCTTAGCTTCCAAGATCAGATGAGATTGGGCGTATCCAGCGTGGTGTGGCTGTAGATGAGCTTTGTGGTTTCTGTTAGAACTTTTCTACTTCTAACTACTGGTTCATAAATAAATACGTTTGAAAATGGAATGCATCAACAGAACGGTGTTGGCAGTATAAAAATATCTACAGCACCTTGTATTCCCAGGTGGTCTCCCATCCAAGTACTAACCAGGCCCAACACTGCTTAGCTTCCAAGATCAGATGAGATTGGGTGTATCCAGTGTGGTGTGGCTGTAGATGAGCTTTATGGCTTCTGTTAGAACTTTTCTACTTCTAACTACTGGTTCATAAATGAATACATTTGAAAATTGAATGCATCAACAGAACGGTGTTGGCAGTATAAAAATATCTACAGCACCTTGTATTCCCAGGTGGTCTCCCATCCAAGTACTAACCAGGCCCAACACTGCTTAGCTTCCTAGATCAGATGAGATTGGGCGTATCCAGTGCGGTGTGGCTGTAGACGAGCTTTGTGGTTTCTGTTAGAACTTTTCTACTTCTAACTACTGGTTCATAAATGAATACGTTTGATAATGGAATGCATCAACAGAACGGTGTTGGCAGTATAAAAATATCTACACCACCTATGTATTCCCAGGTGGTCTCCCATCCAAGTACTAACCAGGCCCAACACTGCTTAGCTTCCAAGATCAGATGAGATTGGGCATATCCAGTGTGGTGTGGCTGTAGAAGAGCTTTATGGTTTCGGTTAGTACTTTTCTACTTCTAACTACTGGTTCATAAATGAATACGTTTGAAAATGGAATGCATCAACAGAACGGTGTTGGTAGTATAAAAATATCTACAGCACCTTGTATTCCCAGGTGGTCTCCCATCCAAGTACTAACCAGGCCCAACACTGCTTAGCTTTCAAGATCAGATGAGATTGGGCGTATCCAGTGTGGTGTTGCTGTAGATGAACTTTCTGGTTTCTGTTAGAACTTTTCTACTTCTAACTACTAGTTCATAAATGAATACGTTTTAAAATGGAATGCATCAACAGAACGGTGTTGGCAGTATAAAAATATCTACAGCACCTCGTATTCCCAGGTGGTCTCCCATCCAAGAACTAACCAGACCCAACACTGCTTAGCTTCCAAGATCAGATGAGATTGGGCGTATCCAGTGTGGTGTGGCTGTAGATGAGCTTTGTGGTTTCTGTTAGAATTTTTCTACTTCTAACTACTGGTTCATAAATGAATACGTTTGAAAATGGAATGCATCAACAGAACGGTGTTGGTTGTATAAAAATATTTATATCACCTTGTATTCCCAGGTGGTCTCCCATCCAAGTACTAACCAGGCCCAACACTGCTTAGCTTCCAAGATCAGATGAGATTGGGCGTATCCAGTGTGGTGTGGCTGTAGATGAGCTTTGTGGTTTCTGTTAGAACTTTTCTACTTCTAACTACTGGTTCATAAATGAATACGTTTGAAAATGGAATGCATCAACAGAATGGTGTTGGCAGTATAAAAATACCTACAGCACCTTGTATTCCCAGGTGGTCTCCCATCCAAGTACTAACCAGGCCCAACACTGCTTAGCTTCCAAGATCAGATGAGATTGGGCGTATCCAGTGTCGTGTGGCTGTAGATGAACTTTGTGGTTTCTGTTAGAACTTTTCTACTTCTAACTACTGGTTCATAAATGAATACGATTTAAAATGGAATGCATCAACAGAACGGTGTTGGCAGTATAAAAATATCTACAGCACCTTGTATTCCCAGGTGGTCTCCCATCCAAGTACTAACCAGGCCCAACACTGCTTAGCTTCCAAGATCAGATGAGATTGGGCGCATCCAGTGTGGTGTGGCTGTAGATGAGCTTTGTGGTTTCTGTTAGAACTTTTCTACTTCTAACTACTGGTTCATAAATAAATACGTTTGAAAATGGAATGCATCAACAGAACGGTGTTGGCAGTATAAAAATATCTACAGCACCTTGTATTCCCAGGTGGTCTCCCATCCAAGTACTAACCAGGCCCAACACTGCTTAGCTTCCAAGATCAGATGAGATTGGGCGTATCCAGTGTAGTGTGGCTGTAGATGAG
>NW_026967833.1:65000-140000 GCF_028390025.1 Pseudophryne corroboree | reverse complement strand
TACTTCTAACTACTGGTTCATAAATGAATACGTTTGAAAATGGAATGCATCAACAGAACGGTGTTGGCAGTATAAAAATATCTACAGCACCTTGTATTCCCAGGTGGTCTCCCATCCAAGTACTAACCAGGCCCAACACTGCTTAGCTTCCAAGATCAGATGAGATTGGGCGTATCCAGTGTGGTGCAGCTGTAGATGAGCTTTGTGGTTTCTGTTAGAACTTTTCTACTTCTAACTACTGGTTCATAAATGAATACGTTTGAAAATGGAATGCATCAACAGAACGGTGTTGGCAGTATAAAAATATCTACACCACCTATGTATTCCCAGGTGGTCTCCCATCCAAGTACTAACCAGGCCCAACACTGCTTAGCTTCCAAGATCAGATGAGATTGGGCATATCCAGTGTGGTGTGGCTGTAGAAGAGCTTTATGGTTTCGGTTAGTACTTTTCTACTTCTAACTACTGGTTCATAAATGAATACGTTTGAAAATGGAATGCATCAACAGAACGGTGTTGGTAGTATAAAAATATCTACAGCACCTTGTATTCCCAGGTGGTCTCCCATCCAAGTACTAACCAGGCCCAACACTGCTTAGCTTCCAAGATCAGATGAGATTCGGCGTATCCAGTGTGGTGTTGCTGTAGATGAACTTTCTGGTTTCTGTTAGAACTTTTCTACTTCTAACAACTAGTTCATAAATGAATACGTTTTAAAATGGAATGCATCAACAGAACGGTGTTGGCAGTATAAAAATATCTACAGCACCTCGTATTCCCAGGTGGTCTCCCATCCAAGAACTAACCAGGCCCAACACTGCTTAGCTTCCAAGATCAGATGAGATTGGGCGTATCCAGTGTGGTGTGGCTGTAGATGAGCTTTGTGGTTTCTGTTAGAACTTTTCTACTTCTAACTACTGGTTCATAAATGAATACGTTTGAAAATGGAATGCATCAACAGAACGGTGTTGGTTGTATAAAAATATCTACATCTCCTTGTATTCCCAGGTGGTCTCCCATCCAAGTACTAACCAGGCCCAACACTGCTTAGCTTCCAAGATCAGATGAGATTGGGCGTATCCAGTGTGGTGTGGCTGTAGATGAGCTTTGTGGTTTCTGTTAGAACTTTTCTACTTCTAACTACTGGTTCATAAATGAATACGTTTGAAAATGGAATGCATCAACAGAACGGTGTTGGCAGTATAAAAATATCTACAGCACCTTGTATTCCCAGGTGGTCTCCCATCCAAGTACTAACCAGGCCCAACACTGCTTAGCTTCCAAGATCAGACGAGATTGGGCGTATCCAGTGTCGTTTGGCTGTAGATGAACTTTGTGGTTTCTGTTAGAACTTTTCTACTTCTAACTACTGGTTCATAAATGAATACGTTTTAAAATGGAATGCATCAACAGAACGGTGTTGGCAGTATAAAATTATCTACAGCACCTTGTATTCCCAGGTGGTCTCCCATCCAAGTACTAACCAGGCCCAACACTGCTTAGTAACATAGTAACATAGTATCTGAGGTTGAAAAAAGACAATTGTCCATCGAGTTCAACCTATTTGTGGTGTCCTCTGCATGATGATTTGACTAAATAGTAACTATAATGCATGACTATGCACCATACCCCTGGATATCCTTATCCAATAGGAATTTATCTAACCCATTCTTAAAGGTGTTGACAGATTCCGCCATTACAACTCCCTCGGGCAGGGAATTCCAAACACGTATTGTCCTTACCGTGAAAAAGCCTTTACGCCGTATTGTGCGGAATCTCCTCTCATCTAACCTGAGCGAGTGTCCACGAGTCCTCTGTGTTGATCTAACCAAAAACAGGTCCCGTGCAGGCTCTGAGTATTGTCCCCTTATATATTTGTAGATGTTGATCATATCCCCTCTTAGTCTCCGCTTTTCCAATGTAAACATGCCTAGTCTTTCAAGCCTTTCCTTGTATTCCATCGTCTCCATGCCCTTAATTAGTTTGGTCGCCCTCCTTTGTACCTTTTCAAGCTCCAGGATATCCTTTTTGTAGTACGGTGCCCAGAACTGTACACAGTATTCAAGGTGTGGCCTCACTAGTGATTTATATAATGGGAGTATAATACTCTCGTCCCTAGCATCAATACCCCGTTTTATGCATGCTAATATCTTATTAGCCTTCTTTGCTGCAGTCCTACTTTGGGTACTACTGCTTAGCTTGCTATCTATGAGGACACCTAAGTCCTTTTCCAGTACAGAATCCCCTAGTTTTACCCCATTTAGTAGGTAGGTGTAATTTTTGTTCTTGTTACCACAGTGCATTACCTTACACTTGTCTGTGTTGAAGCGCATTCTCCATTTGGCTGCCCATGCTTCTAATTTAACTAAGTCGTTCTGAAGAGACTCGGCATCCTCCTCTGTATTTATAGCCTTACACAATTTGGTATCATCTGCAAAAATTGACACCATGCTCACTAGACCTTCTGTTAGGTCGTTAATGAAAATATTGAACAATAGCGGTCCTAATACTGAGCCTTGCGGCACACCACTTAGCACTTCAGTCCAAGTTGAAAAATATCCATTAACCACAACGCGCTGCTTCCTATTATCTAACCAGTTTTTGACCCAAGTGCATATTGTGCTTCCTAGCCCTGATTCTTGTAGCTTGTATATAAGTCTCATGTGTGGTACAGTATCAAACGCTTTGGCAAAGTCTAAAAAGATTACATCCACGTCTTTACCCTGATCTAGGTTTGCGCTTACTGTTTCATAAAAGCCAAGTAAGTTGGTTTGACAGGATCTGTCCTTCATAAACCCATGTTGATTCCTTTTAATGACCTTATTGGTTTCAAGGAACTTCTGAATACTATCTCTTAGAATACCTTCCAATACTTTCCCCACTATAGATGTAAGACTAACTGGTCTATAATTACCTGGTTCAGCTTTACTTCCCTTTTTGAATATAGGCACTACTTCCGCTATACGCCAGTCTTTGGGAACCATACCTGATATAACTGAATCCTCAAAGATCAGAGATAGCGGTTTAGCCAGTTCAGAGTGAAGCTCCATTAGAACCCTTGGATGAATACCATCGGGCCCTGGTGATTTATTAATCTTTAAATGTTTTAATCGGTGACAGACTACTTCCTCGCTTAAATAAGTACCTATCAGTGTGATATTGTCCTTATTGAGATTGTGTGTCAGTCCCTGTATTGGGTCCTCTCTAGTGAATACTGTTGAAAAAAACTCATTTAGTGTGTTCGCTATGTCATTATCATTTTTGCTTAAGACTCCCAACGTGTCCTTCAAAGGGCCTATACTCTCCTTTTTTAATCTCTTGCTATTGATGTATTTAAAGATTTTTTTGGGATTTGCTTTGCTTTCCTTTGCTACTAGTTTTTCAGTTTCTACTTTAGCCGCTCTTATTTCCTTTTTGCAATTTTTGTTACATTCCTTATAGTGCTGAAATGACTCTGCTTCCCCGTCAGATTTGTATTTTTTAAATGCTCGCCTTTTCTTGCCCATAAGTTCCTTAATCTTTTTGTTAAGCCACATCGGTTTATGATTTTTATTCCCTTTTTTGCTACTCATAGGAATATATTTGAGTGTATTTTTAGCTAGCAGGAATTTTAGTACCTCCCATTTCTCCGTAGTATTTTTTCCTAAAAACAAACCTTCCCATTCAATATCCCTGAAAAATACCCTCATCATTTCAAAATTTGCTTTGCTAAAATTTAAAGTCCTAGTTGAGCCAGTATAGGGCTGTTTGTAGAAACTGATATTGAATGTGACCATATTATGGTCGCTGTTTCCTATGGGTTCCCCTACTATAATACCCGATACCAAATCCTGATTGTTTGTTAATACCAGGTCTAAGATTGCATTGTACCTAGTTGGTTCCTCAATTAGTTGGACTAGGTAGTTATCATTTAGTGTATTTAAAAACATACTGCCCCTAGCAGTATCACATGAATCGTTTTTCCAGTTTATCTCTGGATAGTTAAAATCTCCCATCACTACTATGTCTCCTACTCCTGCTGCTTTTTCAATTTGCTTTAGTAACAATTCATCATCAGATGCGTTGATACCAGGCGGCCTATAGCATACACCCAATACTAACTTTTTTGTTCCTTTTTCCCCGCATGCAATTTCTACCCATAGTGTCTCAACAGTGTCTACAGTACCCTCCTGAGTATCTTCCCATATATTAGGTTTTAAAAACGGCTTTACGTACAGACACACCCCTCCACCCTTTTTATTTAGTCTGTCTCTCCTAAACAGTGTATAGCCCTCTAGATTGACTGTCCAGTCATGAGATTCATCCCACCAAGTTTCAGTAATGCCTATAATATCATACTGTTTGCTTGCTGCAAGTATTTCTAGTTCACCCTTTTTACCAGTAATGCTTCTGGCGTTTACATACATACAACTAAGATAAGTATTTTCCCTTGCATTAGGGACATCATTCACCTTATGTGGCAAGGATGACCTGTAATCGTCATTGGTTAGTGCTTTGGTAAAATCCCTTTTAGTACCCATGTTAATAACCTTACTGCCTGCTCTTACCCTCCCCCCAACTTCTCTCCCATTTTGTTTACTACCGCCATCCCCACTATTCTCACTGCATGACCCGTAGTTTTTAGCTAAACCCTCCCCCCAGGCTCCTAGTTTAAAATCTCCTCCAACCTTCTAACCATCCTTCCCCCCAGCACCGCTGCCCCCTCCTCAGTCAGGTGCAATCCGTCACGACAAAAGAGATGGCGTCTGACTGAGAAGTCCGCCCAGTGTTCCAGGAACACAAACCCCTCTTTCCTGCACCAATCCCTAAGCCACACATTTACCTCCCTAATCTCCCTCTGCCTCCCTGGACTAGCGCGTGGCACGGGTAATAATTCCGAGAATATTACCTTAGATGTCCTTGCCTTCAGTTTCTTTCCTAAGTCCCTATAATCTTTCTTAAGGACATCCCACCTTCCGCTAACTTTGTCATTGGTGCCAACGTGCACCAAGACCGCCGGGTCTTTGCCAGCCCCTCCCAACAATCTATCTACCCGGTCCGCGATGTGCCGTACCCGAGCACCCGGGAGACAATAGACTGTACGGCGATCACGGTCCCGGTAGCAGATTGCCCTATCTGCCTTCCTGATGATAGAATCCCCTACCACCACCATTTGACTAGGTACCTCTCTATCTTTTATCCCAACAGCGCCAGAGGAACCGCACCTCTGGATGCTAGAGGGAGCAGTCTCCTCCGGCACCGTCATTTCTTCGCTATCATCCTCCGATTCCTCGTCCAATCGGGCAAATTTGTTCGGGTTTGATAGTTCGGAGATGTCGTGCCTCCCCCTCTTATTCTTCCTTCTAACTGTGACCCAACTGGCTACCTGATCATCATCCTCTTCTACCAGTGACCCCTCCCGCAACTCCTCCACCGTTCTGTCTAAACTACGCTCGAGATTGTGAATCTCCCTCAGTCGCGTAACCGTTTGCTCTAGATCAGATACCTGGGCTTCCAGGGCAACAGTTCGCACACACCTCGTGCAGATGTATTCACACTGGGCCGGTAGCTCCAGGTGTGCATACATCTTGCACGACATGCACTGAGTGAGGTCCTCAATCACAGCCCCTCCCATATTGTTTGCAAGGTCTAACTCCCTGTTACACTCAAAGAAAAAGCAGCAAAAATAAAAAATAGAAGACAAGCAATATCTCTTATACAATAATTAAGCTGGCTTATACTTATCTATCTTTGTGCGGTTCTTGGTCCTTCACTTTTATGCAGCCGTAGTGCTCTCACCTGCGGCACCTATACTCCACTTAGCAGTTGCAGTTGTACCAGCTCACTGCTCCTCCTTTTCACTCGGCTTCCAGCTCCTGTTAGAAATCCCAGCAGCACTTTGAAGAGACCAGCGCCACAGAGCTTCCAGCTTCCAAGATCAGATGAGATTGGGCGTATCCAGTGTGGTGTGGCTGTAGATGAACTTTATGGTTTCTGTTAGAACTTTTCTACTTCTAACTACTGGTTCATAAATGAATACGTTTGAAAATGGAATGCATCAACAGAACGGTGTTGGCAGTATAAAAATATCTACAGCACCTTGTATTCCCAGGTGGTCTCCCATCCAAGTACTAACCAGGCCCAACACTGCTTAGCTTCCAAGATCAGATGAGATTGGGCGTATCCAGTGTGGTGTGGCTGTAGATGAGCTTTGTGGTTTCTGTTAGAACTTTTCTACTTCTAACTACTGGTTCATAAATGAATACGTTTGAAAATGGAATGCATCAACAGAACGGTGTTGGCAGTATAAAAAATATCTACAGCACCTTGTATTCCCAGGTGGTCTCCCATCCAAGTACTAACCAGGCCCAACACTGCTTAGCTTCCAAGATCAGATGAGATTGGGCGTATCCAGTATGGTGTTGCTGTAGATGAACTCTCTGGTTTCTGTTAGAACTTTTCTACTTCTAACTACTGGTTCATAAATGAATATGTTTGAAAATGGTATGCATCAACAGAACGGTGTTGGCAGTATAAAAATATCTACAGCACCTTGTATTCCCAGGTGGCCTCCAATCCAAGTACTAACCAGGCCCAACACTGCTTAGCTTCCAAGATCAGATGAGATTGGGCGTATCCAGTGTGGTGTGGCTGTAGATGAGCTTTGTGGTTTCTGTTAGAACTTTTCTACTTCTAACTACTGGTTCATAAATGAATACGTTTGAAAATGGAATGCATCAACAGAACGGTGTTGGCAGTATAAAAATATCTACAGCACTTTGTATTCCCAGGTGGTCTCCCATCCAAGTACTAACCAGGCCCAACACTGCTTAGCTTCCAAAATCAGATGAGATTGGGCGTATCCAGTGTGGTGTGGCTGTAGATGAGCTTTGTTGTTTCTGTTAGAACTTTTCTACTTCTAACTACTGGTTCATAAATGAATATGTTTGAAAATGGTATGCATCAACAGAACGGTGTTGGCAGTATAAAAATATCTACAGCACCTTGTATTCCCAGGTGGCCTCCCATCCAAGTACTAACCAGGCCCAACACTGCTTAGCTTCCAAGATCAGATGAGATTGGGCGTATCCAGTGTTGTGTGGCTGTAAATGAGCTTTGTGGTTTCTGTTAGAACTTTTCTACTTCTAACTACTGGTTCATAAATGAATACGTTTAAAAATGGAATGCATCAACAGAACGGTGTTGGCAGTATAAAAATATCTACAGCACCTTGTATTCCCAGGTGGTCTCCCATCCAAGTACTAACCAGGCCCAACACTGCTTAGCTTCCAAGATCAGATGAGATTGGGCGTATCCAGTGTGGTGTGGCTGTAGATGAGCTTTGTTGTTTCTGTTAGAACTTTTCTACTTCTAACTACTGGTTCATAAATGAATACGTTTGAAAATGGAATGCATCAACAGAACGGTGTTGGCAGTATAAAAATATCTACAGCACCTTGTATTCCCAGGTGGTCTCCCATCCAAGTACTAACCAGGCCCAACACTGCTTAGCTTCCAAGATCAGATGAGATTGGGCGTATCCAGTGTGGTGTGGCTGTAGATGAGCTTTGTGGTTTCTGTTAGAACTTTTCTACTTCTAACTACTGGTTCATAAATGAATACTTTTGAAAATGGAATGCATCAACAGAACGGTGTTGGCAGTATAAAAAATATCTACAGCACCTTGTATTCCCAGGTGGTCTCCCATCCAAGTACTAACCAGGCCAAACACTGCTTAGCTTCCAAGATCAGATGAGATTGGGCGTATCCAGTGTGGTGTGGCTGTAGATGAGCTTTGTGGTTTCTGTTAGAACTTTTCTACTTCTAACTACTGGTTCATAAATGAATACGTTTGAAAATGGAATGCATCAACAGAACGGTGTTGGCAGTATAAACATATCTACAGCACCTTGTATTCCCAGGTGGTCTCCCATCCAAGTACTAACCAGGCCCAACACTGCTTAGCTTCCAAGATCAGATGAGATTGGGCGTATCCAGTGTGGTGTTGCTGTAGATGAACTTTCTGGTTTCTGTTAGAACTTTTCTACTTCTAACTACTGGTTCATAAATGAATATGTTTGAAAATGGTATGCATCAACAGAACGGTGTTGGCAGTATAAAAATATCTACAGCACCTTGTATTCCCAGGTGGCCTCCCATCCAAGTACTAACCAGGCCCAACACTGCTTAGCTTCCAAGATCAGATGAGATTGGGCGTATCCAGTGTGGTGTGGCTGTAGATGAGCTTTGTGGTTTCTGTTAGAACTTTTCTACTTCTAACTACTGGTTCATAAATGAATACGTTTGAAAATGGAATGCATCAACAGAACGGTGTTGGCAGTATAAAAATATCTACAGCACCTTGTATTCCCAGGTGGTCTCCCATCCAAGTTCTAACCAGGCCCAACACTGCTTAGCTTCCAAGATCAGATGAGATTGGGCGTATCCAGTGTGGTGTGGCTGTAGATGAGCTTTGTGGTTTCTGTTAGAACTTTTCTACTTCTAACTACTGGTTCATAAATGAATACGTTTGAAAATGAAATGCATCAACAGAACGGTGTTGGCAGTATAAAAATATCTACACCACCTATGTATTCCCAGGTGGTCTCCCATCCAAGTACTAACCAGGCCCAACACTGCTTAGCTTCCAAGATCAGATGAGATTGGGCATATCTAGTGTGGTGTGGCTGTAGAAGAGCTTTATGGTTTCGGTTAGTACTTTTCTACTTCTAACTACTGGTTCATAAATTAATACGTTTGAAAATGGAATGCATCAACAGAACGGTGTTGGTAGTATAAAAATATCTACAGCACCTTGTATTCCCAGGTGGTCTCCCATCCAAGTACTAACCAGGCCCAACACTGCTTAGCTTCCAAGATCAGATGAGATTGGGCGTATCCAGTGTGGTGTTGCTGTAGATGAACTGTCTGGTTTCTGTTAGAACTTTTCTACTTCTAACTACTAGTTCATAAATGAATACGTTTTAAAATGGAATGCATCAACAGAACGGTGTTGGCAGTATAAAAATATCTACAGCACCTCGTATTCCCAGGTGGTCTCCCATCCAAGAACTAACCAGGCCCAACACTGCTTAGCTTCCAAGATCAGATGAGATTGGGCGTATCCAGTGTGGTGTGGCTGTAGATGAGCTTTGTGGTTTCTGTTAGAACTTTTCTACTTCTAACTACTGGTTCATAAATGAATACGTTTGAAAATGGAATGCATCAACAGAACGGTGTTGGTAGTATAAAAATATCTACATCACCTTGTATTCCCAGGTGGTCTCCCATCCAAGTACTAACCAGGCCCAACACTGCTTAGCTTCCAAGATCAGATGAGATTGGGCGTATCCAGTGTGGTGTGGCTGTAGATGAGCTTTGTGGTTTCAATTAGAACTTTTCTACTTCTATCTACTGGTTCATAAATGAATACGTTTGAAAATGGAATGCATCAACAGAACGGTGTTGGCAGTATAAAAATATCTACAGCACCTTGTATTCCCAGGTGGTCTCCCATCCAAGTACTAACCAGGCCCAACACTGCTTAGCTTCCAAAATCAGATGAGATTGGGCGTATCCAGTGTGGTGTGGCTGTACATGAACTTTATGGTTTCTGTTAGAACTTTTCTACTTCTAACTACTGGTTCATAAATGAATACGTTTGAAAATGGAATGCATCAACAGAACGGTGTTGGCAGTATAAAAATATCTACAGCACCTTGTATTCCCAGGTGGTCTCCCATCCAAGTACTAACCAGGCCCAACACTGCTTAGCTTCCAAAATCAGATGAGATTGGGCGTATCCAGTGTGGTGTGGCTGTAGATGAGCTTTGTGGTTTCTGTTAGAACTTTTCTACTTCTAACTACTGGTTCATAAATGAATACGTTTGAAAATGGAATGCATCAACAGAACGGTGTTGGCAGTATAAAAATATCTACAGCACCTTGTATTCCCAGGTGGTCTCCCATCCAAGTACTAACCAGGCCCAACACTGCTTAGCTTCCAAGATCAGATGAGATTGGGCGTATCCAGTTTGGTGTGGCTGTAGATGAGCTTTATGGTTTCTGTTAGAACTTTTCTACTTCTAACTACTGGTTCATAAATGAATACGTTTGAAAATGGAATGCATCAACAGAACGGTGTTGGTTGTATAAAAATATCTACATCACCTTGTATTCCCAGGTGGTCTCCCATCCAAGTACTAACCAGGCCCAACACTGCTTAGCTTCCAAGATCAGATGAGATTGGGCGTATCCAGTGTGGTGTGGCTGTAGATGAGCTTTGTTGTTTCTGTTAGAACTTTTCTACTTCTAACTACTGGTTCATAAATGAATACGTTTGAAAATGGAATGCATCAACAGAATGGTGTTGGCAGTATAAAAATATCTACAGCACCTTGTATTCCCAGGTGGTCTCCCATCCAAGTACTAACCAGGCCCAACACTGCTTAGCTTCCAAAATCAGATGAGATTGGGCATAACCAGTGTGGTGTGGCTGTAGAAGAGCTTTATGGTTTCTGTTAGTACTTTTCTACTTCTAACTACTGGTTCATAAATGAATACGTTTGAAAATTTAATGCATCAACAGAACGGTGTTGGTAGTATAAAATTATCTACAGCACCTTGTATTCCCAGGTGGTCTCCCATCCAAGTACTAACCAGGCCCAACACTGCTTAGCTTCCAAGATCAGATGAGATTGGGCGTATCCAGTGTGGTGTGGCTGTAGATGAGCTTTATGGCTTCTGTTAGAACTTTTCTACTTCTAACTACTGGTTCATAAATGAATACGTTTGAAAATTGAATGCATCAACAGAACGGTGTTGGCAGTATAAAAATATCTACAGCACCTTGTATTCCCAGGTGGTCTCCCATCCAAGTACTAACCAGGCATAATACTGCTTTGCTTCCAAGATCAGATGAGATTGGGCGTATCCACTGTGGTGTGGCTGTAGATGAGCTTTGTGGTTTCTGTTTGAACTTTTCTACTTCTAACTACTGGTTCATAAATGAATACATTTGAAAATGGAATGCATCAACAGAACGGTGTTGGCAGTATAAAAATATCTACAGCACCTTGTATTCCCAGGTGGTCTCCCATCCAAGTACTAACCAGGCCCAACACTGCTTAGCTTCCTAGATCAGATGAGATTGGGCGTATCCAGTGCGGTGTGGCTGTAGATGAGCTTTGTGGTTTCTGTTAGAACTTTTCTACTTCTAACTACTGGTTCATAAATGAATACGTTTGAAAATGGAATGCATCAACAGAACGGTGTTGGCAGTATAAAAATATCTACACCACCTATGTATTCCCAGGTGGTCTCCCATCCAAGTACTAACCAGGCCCAACACTGCTTAGCTTCCAAGATCAGATGAGATTGGGCATATCCAGTGTGGTGTGGCTGTAGAAGAGCTTTATGGTTTCGGTTAGTACTTTTCTACTTCTAACTACTGGTTCATAAATGAATACGTTTGAAAATGGAATGCATCAACAGAACGGTGTTGGCAGTATAAAAATATCTACATCACCTTGTATTCCCAGGTGGTCTCCCATCCAAGTACTAACCATGCCCAACACTGCTTAGCTTCCAAGATCAGATGAGATTTGGCGTATCCAGTGTGGTGTGGCTGTAGATGAGCTTTGAGGTTTCTGTTAGAACTTTTCTACTTCTAACTACTGGTTCATAAATGAATACGTTTGAAAATGGAATGCATCAACAGAACGGTGTTGGCAGTATAAAAATATCTACAGCACCTTGTATTCCCAGGTGGTCTCCCATCCAAGTACTAACCAGGCCCAACACTGCTTAGCTTCCAAGATCAGATGAGATTGGGCGTATCCAGTGTCGTGTGGCTGTAGATGAACTTTGTGGTTTCTGTTAGAACTTTTCTACTTCTAACTACTGGTTCATAAATGAATACGTTTTAAAATGGAATGCATCAACAGAACGGTGTTGGCAGTATAAAATTATCTACAGCACCTTGTATTCCCAGGTGGTCTCCCATCCAAGTACTAACCAGGCCCAACACTGCTTAGCTTCCAAGATCAGATGAGATTGGGCGTATCCAGTGTGGTGTGGCTGTAGATGAACTTTATGGTTTCTGTTAGAACTTTTCTACTTCTAACTACTGGTTCATAAATGAATACATTTGAAAATGGAATGCATCAACAGAACGGTGTTGGCAGTATAAAAATATCTACAGCACCTTGTATTCCCAGGTGGTCTCCCATCCAAGTACTAACCAGGCCCAACACTGCTTAGCTTCCAAGATCAAATGAGATTGGGCGTATCCAGTGTGGTGTGGCTGTAGATGAGCTTTGTGGTTTCTGTTAGAACTTTTCTACTTCTAACTACTGGTTCATAAATGAATACGTTTGAAAATGGAATGCATCAACAGAACGGTGTTGGCAGTATAAAAATATCTACAGCACCTTGTATTCCCAGGTGGTCTCCCATCCAAGTACTAACCAGGCCCAACACTGCTTAGCTTCCAAGATCAGATGAGATTGGGCGTATCCAGTTTGGTGTGGCTGTAGATGAGCTTTATGGTTTCTGTTAGAACTTTTCTACTTCTAACTACTGGTTCATAAATGAATACGTTTGAAAATGGAATGCATCAACAGAACGGTGTTGGTTGTATAAAAATATCTACATCACCTTGTATTCCCAGGTGGTCTCCCATCCAAGTACTAACCAGGCCCAACACTGCTTAGCTTCCAAGATCAGATGAGATTGGGCGTATCCAGTGTGGTGTGGCTGTAGATGAGCTTTGTTGTTTCTGTTAGAACTTTTCTACTTCTAACTACTGGTTCATAAATGAATACGTTTGAAAATGGAATGCATCAACAGAACGGTGTTGGCAGTATAAAAATATCTACAGCACCTTGTATTCCCAGGTGGTCTCCCATCCAAGTACTAACCAGGCCCAACACTGCTTAGCTTCCAAGATCAGATGAGATTGGGCGTATCCAGTGTGGTGTTACTGTAGATGAACTTTCTGGTTTCTGTTAGAACTTTTCTACTTCTAACTACTGGTTCATAAATGAATATGTTTGAAAATGGTATGCATCAACAGAACGGTGTTGGCAGTATAAAAATATCTACAGCACCTTGTATTCCCAGGTGGCCTCCCATCCAAGTACTAACCAGGCTCAACACTGCTTAGCTTCCAAGATCAGATGAGATTGGGCATATCCAGTGTGGTGTGGCTGTAGATGAGCTTTGTGGTTTCTGTTAGAACTTTTCTACTTCTAACTACTGGTTCATAAATGAATACGTTTGAAAATGGAATGCATCAACAGAACGGTGTTGGCAGTATAAAAATATCTACAGCACCTTGTATTCCCAGGTGGTCTCCCATCCAAGTACTAACCAGGCCCAACACTGCTTAGCTTCCAAGATCAGATGAGATTGGGCGTATCCAGTGTGGTGTGGCTGTAGATGAGCTTTGTGGTTTCTGTTAGAACTTTTCTACTTCTAACTACTGGTTCATAAATGAATACGTTTGAAAATGGAATGCATCAACAGAACGGTGTTGGTAGTATAAAAATATCTACACCACCTATGTTTTCCCAGGTGGTCTCCCATCCAAGTACTAACCAGGCCCAACACTGCTTAGCTTCCAAGATCAGATGAGATTGGGCGTATCCAGTGTGGTGTGGCTGTAGAAGAGCTTTATGGTTTCGGTAAGTACTTTTCTACTTCTAACTACTGGTTCATAAATGAATACGTTTGAAAATGGAATGCATCAACAGAACGGTGTTGGTAGTATAAAAATATCTACAGCACCTTGTATTCCCAGGTGGTCTCCCATCCAAGTACTAACCAGGCCCAACACTGCTTAGCTTCCAAGATCAGATGAGATTGGGCGTATCCAGTGTGGTGTGGCTGTAGATGAGCTTTGTGGTTTCTGTTAGAACTTTTCTACTTCTAACTACTGGTTCATAAATGAATACGTTTGAAAATGGAATGCATCAACAGAACGGTGTTGGCAGTATAAAAATATCTACAGCACCTTGTATTCCCAGGTGGTCTCCCATCCAAGTACTAACCAGGCCCAACACTGCTTAGCTTCCAAGATCAGATGAGATTGGGCGTATCCAGTGTGGTGTGGCTGTAGATGAGCTTTGTGGTTTCTGTTAGAACTTTTCTACTTCTAACTACTGGTTCATAAATGAATACGTTTGAAAATGGAACGCATCAACAGAACGGTGTTGGCAGTATAAAAATATCTACAGCACCTTGTATTCCCAGGTGGTCTCCCATCCAAGTACTAACCAGGCCCAACACTGCTTAGCTTCCAAGATCAGATGAGATTGGGCGTATCCAGTGTGGTGTGGCTGTAGATGAGCTTTGTGGTTTCTGTTAGAACTTTTCTACTTCTAACTACTGGTTCATAAATGAATACGTTTGAAAATGGAATGCATCAACAGAACGGTGTTGGCAGTATAAACATATCTACAGCACCTTGTATTCCCAGGTGGTCTCCCATCCAAGTACTAACCAGGCCCAACACTGCTTAGCTTCCAAGATCAGATGAGATTGGGCGTATCCAGTGTGGTGTTGCTGTAGATGAACTTTCTGGTTTCTGTTAGAACTTTTCTACTTCTAACTACTGGTTCATAAATGAATATGTTTGAAAATGGTATGCATCAACAGAACGGTGTTGGCAGTATAAAAATATCTACAGCACCTTGTATTACCAGGTGGTGTCCCATCAAAGTACTAACCAGGCCCAACACTGCTTAGCTTCCAAGATCAGATGAGATTGGGCGTATCCAGTGTGGTGTGGCTGTAGATGAGCTTTGTGGTTTCTGTTAGAACTTTTCTACTTCTAACTACTGGTTCATAAATGAATACGTTTGAAAATGGAATGCATCAACAGAACGGTGTTGGCAGTATAAAAATATCTACAGCACCTTGTATTCCCAGGTGGTCTCCCATCCAAGTACTAACCAGGCCCAACACTGCTTAGCTTCCAAGATCAGATGAGATTGGGCGTATCCAGTGTGGTGTTACTGTAGATGAACTTTCTGGTTTCTGTTAGAACTTTTCTACTTCTAACTACTGGTTCATAAATGAATATGTTTGAAAATGGTATGCATCAACAGAACGGTGTTGGCAGTATAAAAATATCTACAGCACCTTGTATTCCCAGGTGGCCTCCCATCCAAGTACTAACCAGGCTCAACACTGCTTAGCTTCCAAGATCAGATGAGATTGGGCATATCCAGTGTGGTGTGGCTGTAGATGAGCTTTGTGGTTTCTGTTAGAACTTTTCTACTTCTAACTACTGGTTCATAAATGAATACGTTTGAAAATGGAATGCATCAACAGAACGGTGTTGGCAGTATAAAAATATCTACAGCACCTTGTATTCCCAGGTGGTCTCCCATCCAAGTACTAACCAGGCCCAACACTGCTTAGCTTCCAAGATCAGATGAGATTGGGCGTATCCAGTGTGGTGTGGCTGTAGATGAGCTTTGTGGTTTCTGTTAGAACTTTTCTACTTCTAACTACTGGTTCATAAATGAATACGTTTGAAAATGGAATGCATCAACAGAACGGTGTTGGTAGTATAAAAATATCTACACCACCTATGTTTTCCCAGGTGGTCTCCCATCCAAGTACTAACCAGGCCCCACACTGCTTAGCTTCCAAGATCAGATGAGATTGGGCATATCCAGTGTGGTGTGGCTGTAGAAGAGCTTTATGGTTTCGGTAAGTACTTTTCTACTTCTAACTACTGGTTCATAAATGAATACGTTTGAAAATGGAATGCATCAACAGAACGGTGTTGGTAGTATAAAAATATCTACAGCACCTTGTATTCCCAGGTGGTCTCCCATCCAAGTACTAACCAGGCCCAACACTGCTTAGCTTCCAAGATCAGATGAGATTGGGCGTATCCAGTGTGGTGTGGCTGTAGATGAGCTTTGTGGTTTCTGTTAGAACTTTTCTACTTCTAACTACTGGTTCATAAATGAATACGTTTGAAAATGGAATGCATCAACAGAACGGTGTTGGTAGTATAAAAATATCTACAGCACCTTGTATTCCCAGGTGGTCTCCCATCCAAGTACTAACCAGGCCCAACACTGCTTAGCTTCCAAGATCAGATGAGATTGGGCGTATCCAGTGTGGTGTGGCTGTAGATGAGCTTTGTGGTTTCTGTTAGAACTTTTCTACTTCTAACTACTGGTTCATAAATGAATACGTTTGAAAATGGAACGCATCAACAGAACGGTGTTGGCAGTATAAAAATATCTACAGCACCTTGTATTCCCAGGTGGTCTCCCATCCAAGTACTAACCAGGCCCAACACTGCTTAGCTTCCAAGATCAGATGAGATTGGGCGTATCCAGTGTGGTGTGGCTGTAGATGAGCTTTGTGGTTTCTGTTAGAACTTTTCTACTTCTAACTACTGGTTCATAAATGAATACGTTTGAAAATGGAATGCATCAACAGAACGGTGTTGGCAGTATAAACATATCTACAGCACCTTGTATTCCCAGGTGGTCTCCCATCCAAGTACTAACCAGGCCCAACACTGCTTAGCTTCCAAGATCAGATGAGATTGGGCGTATCCAGTGTGGTGTTGCTGTAGATGAACTTTCTGGTTTCTGTTAGAACTTTTCTACTTCTAACTACTGGTTCATAAATGAATATGTTTGAAAATGGTATGCATCAACAGAACGGTGTTGGCAGTATAAAAATATCTACAGCACCTTGTATTACCAGGTGGTGTCCCATCAAAGTACTAACCAGGCCCAACACTGCTTAGCTTCCAAGATCAGATGAGATTGGGCGTATCCAGTGTGGTGTGGCTGTAGATGAGCTTTGTGGTTTCTGTTAGAACTTTTCTACTTCTAACTACTGGTTCATAAATGAATACGTTTGAAAATGGAATGCATCAACAGAACGGTGTTGGCAGTATAAAAATATCTACAGCACCTTGTATTCCCAGGTGGTCTCCCATCCAAGTACTAACCAGGCCCAATACTGCTTTGCTTCCAAGATCAGATGAGATTGGGCATATCCAGAGTGGTGTGGCTGTAGATGAGCTTTGTGGTTTCAGTTTGAACTTTTCTACTTCTAACTACTGGTTCATAAATGAATACATTTGAAAATTGAATGCATCAACAGAACGGTGTTGGCAGTATAAAAATATCTACAGCACCTTGTATTCCCAGGTGGTCTCCGATCCAAGTACTAACCAGGACCAACACTGCTTAGCTTCCAAGATCAGATGAGATGGGGCGTATCCAGTGTGGTGTTGCTGTAGATGAACTTTCTGGTTTCTGTTAGAAAGTTTCTACTTCTAACTACTGGTTCATAAATGAATACGTTTTAAAATGGAATGCATCAACAGAACGGTGTTGACAGTATAAAATTATCTACAGCACCTTGTATTCCCAGGTGGTCTCCCATCAAAGTACTAACCAGGCCCAACACTGCTTAGCTTCCAAGATCAGATGAGATTGGGCGTATCCAGTTTGGTGTGGCTGTAGTTGAGCTTTATAGTTTCTGTTAGAACTTTTCTACTTCTAACTACTGGTTCATAAATGAATACGTTTGAAAATGGAATGCATCAACAGAACGGTGTTGGTTGTATGAAAATATCTACATCACCTTGTATTCCCAGGTGGTCTCCCATCCAAGTACTAAACAGGCCCAACACTGCTTATCTTCCAAGATCAGATGAGATTGGGCGTATCCAGTGTGGTGTGGCTGTAGATGAGCTTTGTGGTTTCTGTTAGAACTTTTCTGCTTCTAACTACTGGTTCATAAATGAATACGTTTGAAAATGGAATGCATCAACAGAACGGTGTTGGCAGTATAAAAATATCTACAGCACCTTGTATTCCCAGGTGGTCTCCCATCCAAGTACTAACCAGGCCCAACACTGCTTAGCTTCCAAGATCAGATGAGATTGGGCGTATCCAGTGTCGTGTGGCTGTAGATGAACTTTGTGGTTTCTGTTAGAACTTTTCTACTTCTAACTACTGGTTCATAAATTAATACGTTTTAAAATGGAATGCATCAACAGAACGGTGTTGGCAGTATAAAAATATCTACAGCACCTTGTATTCCCAGGTGGTATCCCATCCAAGTACTAACCAGGCCCAACACTGCTTAGCTTCCAAGATCAGATGAGATTGGGCGTATCCATTGTGGTGTGGCTGTAGATGAACTTTGTGGTTTCTGTTAGAACTTTTCTACTTCTAACTACTGGTTCATAAATGAATACGTTTGAAAATGGAATGCATCAACAGAACGGTGTTGGCAGTATAAACATATCTACAGCACCTTGTATTCCCAGGTGGCCTCCCATCCAAGTACTAACCAGGCCCAACACTGCTTAGCTTCCAAGATCAGATGAGATTGGGCGTATCCAGTGTGGTGTGGCTGTAGATGAGCTTTGTGGTTTCTATTAGAACTTTTCTACTTCTAACTACTGGTTCATAAATGAATACATTTTAAAATGGAATGCATCAACAGAACGGTGTTGGCAGTATAAAAATATCTACAGCACCTTGTATTCCCAGGTGGTGTCCCATCCAAGTACTAACCAGGCCCAACACTGCTTAGCTTCCAAGATCAGATGAGATTGGGCGTATCCAGTGTGGTGTGGCTGTAGATGAGCTTTGTGGTTTCTATTAGAACTTTTCTACTTCTAACTACTGGTTCATAAATGAATACATTTGAAAATTGAATGCATCAACAGAACGGTGTTGGCAGTATAAAAATATCTACAGCACCTTGTATTCCCAGGTGGTCTCCCATCCAAGTACTAACCAGGACCAACACTGCTTAGCTTCCAAGATCAGATGAGATTGGGCGTATCCAGTGTGGTGTTGCTGTAGGTGAACTTTCTGGTTTCTGTTAGAACGTTTCTACTTCTAACTACTGGTTCATAAATGAATACGTTTTAAAATGGAATGCATCAATAGAACGGTGTTGACAGTATAAAATTATCTACAGCACCTTGTATTCCCAGGTGGTCTCCCATCCAAGTACTAACCAGGCCCAACACTGCTTAGCTTCCAAGATCAAATGAGATTGGGCGTATCCAGTTTGGTGTGGCTGTAGTTGAGCTTTATGGTTTCTGTTAGAACTTTTCTACTTCTAACTACTGGTTCATAAATGAATACGTTTGAAAATGGAATGCATCAACAGAACGGTGTTGGTTGTATGAAAATATCTACATCACCTTGTATTCCCAGGTGGTCTCCCATCCAAGTACTAACCAGGCCCAACACTGCTTAGCTTCCAAGATCAGATGAGATTGGGCATAACCAGTGTGGTGTGGCTGTAGATGAGCTTTGTGGTTTCTGTTAGAACTTTTCTACTTCTAACTACTGGTTCATAAATGAATACGTTTGAAAATGGAATGCATCAACAGAACGGTGTTGGCAGTATAAAAATATCTACACCACCTATGTATTCCCAGGTGGTCTCCCATCCAAGTACTAACCAGGCCCAACACTGCTTAGCTTCCAAGATCAGATGAGATTGGGCATAACCAGTGTGGTGTGGCTGTAGAAGAGCTTTATGGTTTCGGTTAGTACTTTTCTACTTCTAACTACTGGTTCATAAATGAATACGTTTGAAAATGGAATGCATCAACAGAACGGTGTTGGCAGTATAAAAATATCTACAGCACCTTGTATTCCCAGGTGGTCTCCCATCCAAGTACTAACCAGGCCCAACACTGCTTAGCTTCCAAGATCAGATGAGATTGGGCGTATCCAGTGTGGTGTGGCTGTAGATGAGCTTTGTGGTTTCTGTTAGAACTTTTCTACATCTAACTACTGGTTCATAAATGAATACGTTTGAAAATGGAATGCATCAACAGAACGGTGTTGGCAGTATAAAAATATCTACAGCACCTTGTATTCCCAGGTGGTGTCCCATCCAAGTACTAACCAGGCCCAACACTGCTTAGCTTCCAAAATCAGATGAGATTGGGCGTATCCAGTGTGGTGTGGCTGTAGATGAGCTTTGTGGTTTCTGTTAGAACTTTTCTACTTCTAACTACTGGTTCATAAATGAATACGTTTGAAAATGGAATGCATCAACATAACGGTGTTGGCAGTATAAAAATATCTACAGCACCTTGTATTCCCAGGTGGTCTCCCATCCAAGTACTAACCAGGCCCAATACTGCTTTGCTTCCAAGATCAGATGAGATTGGGCGTATCCAGTGTGGTGTGGCTGTAGATGAGCTGTGTGGTTTCTGTTTGAACTTTTCTACTTCTAACTACTGGTTCATAAATGAATACATTTGAAAATTGAATGCATCAACAGAACGGTGTTGGCAGTATAAAAATATCTACAGCACCTTGTATTTCCAGGTGGTCTCCCATCCAAGTACTAACCAGGACCAACACTGCTTAGCTTCCAAGCTCAGATGAGATTGGGCGTATCCAGTGTGGTGTTGCTGTAGATGAACTTTCTGGTTTCTGTTTAAACTTTTCTACTTCTAACTACTGGTTCATAAATGAATACGTTTGAAAATTGAATGCATCAACAGAACGGTGTTGGCAGTATAAAAATATCTACAGCACCTTGTATTCCCAGGTGGTCTCCCATCTAAGTATTAACCAGGCCCAACACTGCTTAGCTTCCTAGATCAGATGAGATTGGGCGTATCCAGTGTGGTGTGGCTGTAGATAAGCTTTGTGGTTTCTGTTAGAACTTTTCTACTTCTAACTACTGGTTCATAAATGAATACGTTTGAAAATGGAATGCATCAACAGAACGGTGTTGGCAGTATAAAAATATATACACCACCTATGTATTCCCAGGTGGTCTCCCATCCAAGTACTAACCAGGCCCAACACTGCTTAGCTTCCAAGATCAGATGATATTGGGCATATCCAGTGTGGTGTGGCTGTAGAAGAGCTTTATGGTTTCGGTTAGTACTTTTCTACTTCTAACTACTGGTTCATAAATGAATACGTTTGAAAATGGAATGCATCAACAGAACGGTGTTGGTAGTATAAAAATATCTACAGCACCTTGTATTCCCAGGTGGTCTCCCGTCCAAGTACTAACCAGGCATAACACTGCTTAGCTTCCAAGATCAGATGAGATTGGGCGTATCCAGTGTGGTGTGGCTGTAGATGAGCTTTATGGTTTCTGTTAGAACTTTTCTACTTCTAACTACTGGTTTATAAATGAATACGTTTGAAAATGGAATGCATCAACAGAACGGTGTTGGCAGTATAAAAATATCTACAGCACCTTGTATTCCCAGGTGGTCTCCCATCCAAATACTAACCAGGCCCAACACTGCTTAGCTTCCAAGATCAGATGAGATTGGGCGTATCCAGTGTGGTGTTGCTGTAGATGAACTTTCTGGTTTCTGTTAGAACTTTTCTACTTCTAACTACTGGTTCATAAATGAATACGTTTGAAAATGGAATGCATCAACAGAACGGTGTTGGTTGTATAAAAATATCTACATCACCTTGTATTCCCAGGTGGTCTCCCATCCAAGTACTAACCAGGCCCAACACTGCTTAGCTTCCAAGATCAGATGAGATTTGGCGTATCCAGTGTGGTGTGGCTGTAGATGAGCTTTGTGGTTTCTGTTAGAACTTTTCTACTTCTAACTACTGGTTCATAAATGAATACGTTTGAAAATGGAATGCATCAACAGAACGGTGTTGGCAGTATAAACATATCTACAGCACCTTGTATTCCCAGGTGGTCTCCCATCCAAGTACTAACCAGGCCCTACACTGCTTAGCTTCCAAGATCAGATGAGATTGGGCGTATCCAGTGTGGTGTTGCTGTAGATGAACTTTCTGGTTTCTGTTAGAACTTTTCTACTTCTAACTACTGGTTCATAAATAAATATGTTTGAAAATGGAATGCATCAACAGAACGGTGTTGGTAGTATAAAAATATCTACAGCACCTTGTATTCCCAGGTGGTCTCCCATCCAAGTACTAACCAGGCCCAACACTGCTTAGCTTCCAAGATCAGATGAGATTGGGCATATCCAGTGTGGTGTGGCTGTAGAAGAGCTTTATGGTTTCTGTTAGTACTTTTCTACTTCTAACTACTGGTTCATAAATAAATATGTTTGAAAATGGAATGCATCAACTGAACGGTGTTGGTAGTATAAAAATATCTACAGCACCTTGTATTCCCAGGTGGTCTCCCATCCAAGTACTAACCAGGCCCAACACTGCTTAGCTTCCTAGATCAGATGAGATTTGGCGTATCCAGTGTGGTGTGGCTGTAGATGAGCTTTGTGGTTTCTGTTAGAACTTTTCTACTTCTAACTACTGGTTCATAAATGAATACGTTTGAAAATGGAATGCATCAACAGAACGGTGTTGGCAGTATAAAAATATCTACAGCACATTGTATTCCCAGCTGGTCTCCCATCCAAGTACTAACCAGGCCCAACACTGCTTAGCTTCCAAAATCAGATGAGATTGGGCGTATCCAGTGTGGTGTGGCTGTAGATGAGCTTTGTGGTTTCTGTTAGAACTTTTCTACTTCTAACTACTGGTTCATAAATGAATACGTTTGAAAATGGAATGCATCAACATAACGGTGTTGGCAGTATAAAAATATCTACAGCACCTTGTATTCCCAGGTGGTCTCCCATCCAAGTACTAACCAGGCCCAACACTGCTTAGCTTCCTAGATCAGATGAGATTGGGCGTATCCAGTGTGGTGTGGCTTTAGATGAGCTTTGTGGTTTCTGTTAGAACTTTTCTACTTCTAACTACTGGTTCATAAATGAATACGTTTGAAAATGGAATGCATCAACAGAACGGTGTTGGCAGTATAAAAATATATACACCACCTATGTATTCCCAGGTGGTCTCCCATCCAAGTACTAACCAGGCCCAACACTGCTTAGCTTCCAAGATCAGATGATATTGGGCATATCCAGTGTGGTGTGGCTGTAGAAGAGCTTTATGGTTTCGGTTAGTACTTTTCTACTTCTTACTACTGGTTCATAAATGAATACGTTTGAAAATGGAATGCATCAACATAACGGTGTTGGCAGTATAAAAATATCTACAGCACCTTGTATTCCCAGGTGGTCTCCCATCCAAGTACTAACCAGGCCCAACACTGCTTAGCTTCCTAGATCAGATGAGATTGGGCGTATCCAGTGTGGTGTGGCTGTAGATGAGCTTTGTGGTTTCTGTTAGAACTTTTCTACTTCTAACTACTGGTTCATAAATGAATACGTTTGAAAATGGAATGCATCAACAGAACGGTGTTGGCAGTATAAAAATATATACACCACCTATGTATTCCCAGGTGGTCTCCCATCCAAGTACTAACCAGGCCCAACACTGCTTAGCTTCCAAGATCAGATGATATTGGGCATATCCAGTGTGGTGTGGCTGTAGAAGAGCTTTATGGTTTCGGTTAGTACTTTTCTACTTCTAACTACTGGTTCATAAATGAATACGTTTGAAAATGGAATGCATCAACAGAACGGTGTTGGTAGTATAAAAATATCTACAGCACCTTGTATTCCCAGGTGGTCTCCCATCCAAGTACTAACCAGGCATAACACTGCTTAGCTTCCAAGATCAGATGAGATTGGGCGTATCCAGTGTGGTGTGGCTGTAGATGAGCTTTATGGTTTCTGTTAGAACTTTTCTACTTCTAACTACTGGTTTATAAATGAATACGTTTGAAAATGGAATGCATCAACAGAACGGTGTTGGCAGTATAAAAATATCTACAGCACCTTGTATTCCTGGTGGTCTCCCATCCAAATACTAACCAGGCCCAACACTGCTTAGCTTCCAAGATCAGATGAGATTGGGCGTATCCAGTGTGGTGTTGCTGTAGATGAACTTTCTGGTTTCTGTTAGAACTTTTCTACTTCTAACTACTGGTTCATAAATGAATACGTTTGAAAATGGAATGCATCAACAGAACGGTGTTGGTTGTATAAAAATATCTACATCACCTTGTATTCCCAGGTGGTCTCCCATCCAAGTACTAACCAGGCCCAACACTGCTTAGCTTCCAAGATCAGATGAGATTTGGCGTATCCAGTGTGGTGTGGCTGTAGATGAGCTTTGTCGTTTCTGTTAGAACTTTTCTACTTCTAACTACTGGTTCATAAATGAATACGTTTGAAAATGGAATGCATCAACAGAACGGTGTTGGCAGTATAAACATATCTACAGCACCTTGTATTCCCAGGTGGTCTCCCATCCAAGTACTAACCAGGCCCAACACTGCTTAGCTTCCAAGATCAGATGAGATTGGGCGTATCCAGTGTGGTGTTGCTGTAGATGAACTTTCTGGTTTCTGTTAGAACTTTTCTACTTCTAACTACTGGTTCATAAATGAATACGTTTGAAAATGGAATGCATCAACAGAACGGTGTTGGCAGTATAAAAATATCTACAGCACCTTGTATTCCCAGCTGGTCTCCCATCCAAGTACTAACCAGGCCCAACACTGCTTAGCTTCCAAAATCAGATAAGATTGGGCGTATCCAGTGTGGTGTGGCTGTAGATGAGCTTTGTGGTTTCTGTTAGAACTTTTCTACTTCTAACTACTGGTTCATAAATGAATACGTTTGAAAATGGAATGCATCAACATAACGGTGTTGGCAGTATAAAAATATCTACAGCACCTTGTATTCCCAGGTGGTCTCCCATCCAAGTACTAACCAGGCCCAACACTGCTTAGCTTCCTAGATCAGATGAGATTGGGCGTATCCAGTGTGGTGTGGCTTTAGATGAGCTTTGTGGTTTCTGTTAGAACTTTTCTACTTCTAACTACTGGTTCATAAATGAATACGTTTGAAAATGGAATGCATCAACAGAACGGTGTTGGCAGTATAAAAATATATACACCACCTATGTATTCCCAGGTGGTCTCCCATCCAAGTACTAACCAGGCCCAACACTGTTTAGCTTCCAAGATCAGATGATATTGGGCATATCCAGTGTGGTGTGGCTGTAGATGAGCTTTGTGGTTTCTGTTAGAACTTTTCTACTTCTAAATACTGGTTCATAAATGAATACGTTTGAAAATGGAATGCATCAACAGAACGGTGTTGGTAGTATAAAAATATCTACAGCACCTTGTATTCCCAGGTGGTCTCCCGTCCAAGTACTAACCAGGCATAACACTGCTTAGCTTCCAAGATCAGATGAGATAGGGCGTATCCAGTGTGGTGTGGCTGTAGATGAGCTTTATGGTTTCTGTTAGAACTTTTCTACTTCTAACTACTGGTTTATAAATGAATACGTTTGAAAATGGAATGCATCAACAGAACGGTGTTGGCAGTATAAAAATATCTACAGCACCTTGTATTCCCAGGTGGTCTCCCATCCAAATACTAACCAGGCCCAACACTGCTTAGCTTCCAAGATCAGATGAGATTGGGCGTATCCAGTGTGGTGTTGCTGTAGATGAACTTTCTGGTTTCTGTTAGAACTTTTCTACTTCTAACTACTGGTTCATAAATGAATACGTTTGAAAATGGAATGCATCAACAGAACGGTGTTGGTTGTATAAAAATATCTACATCACCTTGTATTCCCAGGTGGTCTCCCATCCAAGTACTAACCAGGCCCAACACTGCTTAGCTTCCAAGATCAGATGAGATTTGGCGTATCCAGTGTGGTGTGGCTGTAGATGAGCTTTGTGGTTTCTGTTAGAACTTTTCTACTTCTAACTACTGGTTCATAAATGAATACGTTTGAAAATGGAATGCATCAACAGAACGGTGTTGGCAGTATAAACATATCTACAGCACCTTGTATTCCCAGGTGGTCTCCCATCCAAGTACTAACCAGGCCCAACACTGCTTAGCTTCCAAGATCAGATGAGATTGGGCGTATCCAGTGTGGTGTTGCTGTAGATGAACTTTCTGGTTTCTGTTAGAACTTTTCTACTTCTAACTACTGGTTCATAAATGAATACGTTTGAAAATGGAATGCATCAACAGAACGGTGTTGGTTGTATAAAAATATCTACATCACCTTGTATTCCCAGGTGGTCTCCCATCCAAGTACTAACCAGGCCCAACACTGCTTAGCTTCCAAGATCAGATGAGATTTGGCGTATCCAGTGTGGTGTTGCTGTAGATGAACTTTCTGGTTTCTGTTAGAACTTTTCTACTTCTAACTACTGGTTCATAAATAAATATGTTTGAAAATGGTATGCATCAACAGAACGGTGTTGGCAGTATAAAAATATCTACAGCACCTTGTATCCCCAGGTGGTCTCCCATCCAAGTATTAACCAGGCCCAACACTGCTTAGCTTCCTAGATCAGATGAGATTGGGCATATCCAGTGAGGTGTGGCTGTAGATGACCTTTGTGATTTCTGTTAGAACTTTTCTACTTCTAACTACTGGTTCATAAATGAATACGTTTGAAAATGGAATGCATCAACAGAACGGTGTTGGCAGTATAAAAATATCTACACCACCTATGAATTCCCAGGTGGTCTCCCATCCAAGTACTAACCAGGCCCAACACTGCTTAGCTTCCGAGATCAGATGAGATTGGGCATATCCAGTGTGGTGTGGCTGTAGAAGAGCTTTATGGTTTCTGTTAGAACTTTTCTACTTCTAACTACTGGTTCATAAATAAATATGTTTGAAAATGGAATGCATCAACAGAACGGTGTTGGTAGTATAAAAATATCTACAGCACCTTGTATTCCCAGGTGGTCTCCCATCCAAGTACTAACCAGGCCCAACACTGCTTAGCTTCCAAGATCAGATGAGATTGGGCATATCCAGTGTGGCGTGGCTGTAGAAGAGCTTTATGGTTTCTGTTAGTACTTTTCTACTTCTAACTACTGGTTCATAAATAAATATGTTTGAAAATGGAATGCATCAACAGAACGGTGTTGGTAGTATAAAAATATCTACAGCACCTTGTATTCCCAGGTGGTCTCCCATCCAAGTACTAACCAGGCCCAACACTGCTTAGTTTCCTAGATCAGATGAGATTGGGCGTATCCAGTGTGGTGTGGCAGTAGATGAGCTTTGTGGTTTCTGTTAGAACTTTTCTACTTCTAACTACTGGTTCATAAATGAATACGTTTGAAAATGGAATGCATCAACAGAACGGTGTTGGCAGTATAAAAATATCTACAGCACCTTGTATTCCCAGCTGGTCTCCCATCCAAGTACTAACCAGGCCCAACACTGCTTAGCTTCCAAAATCAGATGAGATTGGGCGTATCCAGTGTGGTGTGGCTGTAGATGAGCTTTGTGGTTTCTGTTAGAACTTTTCTACTTCTAACTACTGGTTCATAAATGAATACGTTTGAAAATGGAATGCATCAACATAACGGTGTTGGCAGTATAAAAATATCTACAGCACCTTGTATTCCCAGGTGGTCTCCCATCCAAGTACTAACCAGGCCCAACACTGCTTAGCTTCCTAGATCAGATGAGATTGGGCGTATCCAGTGTGGTGTGGCTGTAGATGAGCTTTGTGGTTTCTCTTAGAACTTTTCTACTTCTAACTACTGGTTCATAAATGAATACGTTTGAAAATGGAATGCATCAACAGAACGGTGTTAGCAGTATAAAAATATATACACCACCTATGTATTCCCAGGTGGTCTCCCATCCAAGTACTAACCAGGCCCAACACTGCTTAGCTTCCAAGATCAGATGATATTGGGCATATCCAGTGTGGTGTGGCTGTAGAAGAGCTTTATGGTTTCGGTTAGTACTTTTCTACTTCTAACTACTGGTTCATAAATGAATACGTTTGAAAATGGAATGCATCAACATAACGGTGTTGGCAGTATAAAAATATCTACAGCACCTTGTATTCCCAGGTGGTCTCCCATCCAAGTACTAACCAGGCCCAACACTGCTTAGCTTCCTAGATCAGATGAGATTGGGCGTATCCAGTGTGGTGTGGCTGTACAAGAGCTTTGTGGTTTCTGTTAGAACTTTTCTACTTCTAACTACTGGTTCATAAATGAATACGTTTGAAAATGGAATGCATCAACAGAACGGTGTTGGCAGTATAAAAATATATACACCACCTATGTATTCCCAGGTGGTCTCCCATCCAAGTACTAACCAGGCCCAACACTGCTTAGCTTCCAAGATCAGATGAGATTGGGCGTATCCAGTGTGGTGTGGCTGTAGATGAGCTTTATGGTTTCTGTTAGAACTTTTCTACTTCTAACTACTGGTTTATAAATGAATACGTTTGAAAATGGAATGCATCAACAGAACGGTGTTGGCAGTATAAAAATATCTACAGCACCTTGTATTCCCAGGTGGTCTCCCATCCAAGTACTAACCTGGCCCAACAGTGCTTAGCTTCCAAGATCAGATGAGATTGGGCGTATCCAGTGTGGTGTTGCTGTAGATGAACTTTCTGGTTTCTGTTAGAACTTTTCTACTTCTAACTACTGGTTCATAAATGAATACGTTTGAAAATGGAATGCATCAACAGAACGGTGTTGGTTGTATAAAAATATCTACATCACCTTGTATTCCCAGGTTGTCTCCCATCCAAGTACTAACCAGGCCCAACACTGCTTAGCTTCCAAGATCAGATGAGATTTGGCGTATCCAGTGTGGTGTGGCTGTAGATGAGCTTTGTGGTTTCTGTTAGAACTTTTCTACTTCTAACTACTGGTTCATAAATGAATACGTTTGAAAATGGAATGCATCAACAGAACGGTGTTGGCAGTATAAACATATCTACAGCACCTTGTATTCCCAGGTGGTCTCCCATCCAAGTACTAACCAGGCCCAACACTGCTTAGCTTCCAAGATCAGATGAGATTGGGCATATCCAGTGTGGTGTGGCTGTAGAAGAGCTTTATGGTTTCTGTTAGTACTTTTCTACTTCTAACTACTGGTTCATAAATAAATATGTTTGAAAATGGAATGCATCAACAGAACGGTGTTGGTAGTATAAAAATATCTACAGCACCTTGTATTCCCAGGTGGTCTCCCATCCAAGTACTAACCAGGCCCAACACTGCTTAGCTTCCAAGATCAGATGAGATTGGGCGTATCCAGTGTAGTGTTGCTGTAGATGAACTTTCTGGTTTCTGTTAGAACTTTTCTACTTCTAACTACTGGTTCATAAATGAATACGTTTTAAAATGGAATGCATCAACAGAACGGTGTTGGTAGTATAAAATTATCTACAGCACCTTGTATTCCCAGGTGGTCTCCCATCCAAGTACTAACCAGGCCCAACACTGCTTAGCTTCCTAGATCAGATGAGATTGGGCGTATCCAGTGTGGTGTGGCTGTAGATGAGCTTTGTGGTTTCTGTTAGAACTTTTCTACTTCTAACTACTGGTTCATAAATGAATACGTTTGAAAATGGAATGCATCAACAGAACGGTGTTGGCAGTATAAAAATATCTTCAGCACCTTGTATTCCCAGCTGGTCTCCCATCCAAATACTAACCAGGCCCAACACTGCTTAGCTTCCAAAATCAGATGAGATTGGGCGTATCCAGTGTGGTGTGGCTGTAGATGAGCTTTGTGGTTTCTGTTAGAACTTTTCTACTTCTAACTACTGGTTCATAAATGAATACATTTGAAAATGGAATGCATCAACATAACGGTGTTGGCAGTATAAAAATATCTACAGCACCTTGTATTCCCAGGTGGTCTCCCATCCAAGTACTAACCAGGCCCAATACTGCTTTGCTTCCAAGATCAGATGAGATTTGGCGTATCCAGTGTGGTGTGGCTGTAGATGAGCTGTGTGGTTTCTGTTTGAACTTTTCTACTTCTAACTACTGGTTCATAAATGAATACATTTGAAAATTGAATGCATCAACAGAACGGTGTTGGCAGTATAAAAATATCTACAGCACCTTGTATTCCCAGGTGGTCTCCCATCCAAGTACTAACCAGGACCAACACTGCTTAGCTTCCAAGATCAGATGAGATTGGGCGTATCCAGTGTGGTGTTGCTGTAGATGAACTTTCTGGTTTCTGTTTAAACTTTTCTACTTCTAACTACTGGTTCATAAATGAATACGTTTGAAAATTGAATGCATCAACAGAACGGTGTTGGCAGTATAAAAATATCTACAGCACCTTGTATTCCCAGGTGGTCTCCCATCCAAGTACTAACCAGGCCCAACACTGCTTAGCTTCCTAGATCAGATGAGATTGGGCGTATCCAGTGTGGTGTGGCTGTAGATGAGCTTTGTGGTTTCTGTTAGAACTTTTCTACTTCTAACTACTGGTTCATAAATGAATACGTTTGAAAATGGAATGCATCAACAGAACGGTGTTGGCAGTATAAAAATATATACACCACCTATGTATTCCCAGGTGGTCTCCCATCCAAGTACTAACCAGGCCCAACACTGCTTAGCTTCCAAGATCAGATGATATTGGGCATATCCAGTGTGGTGTGGCTGTAGAAGAGCTTTATGGTTTCGGTTAGTACTTTTCTACTTCTAACTACTGGTTCATAAATGAATACGTTTGAAAATGGAATGCATCAACAGAACGGTGTTGGTAGTATAAAAATATCTACAGCACCTTGTATTCCCAGGTGGTCTCCCATCCAAGTACTAACCAGGCCCAACACTGCTTAGCTTCCAAGATCAGATGAGATTGGGCGTATCCAGTGTGGTGTGGCTGTAGATGAGCTTTATGGTTTCTGTTAGAACTTTTCTACTTCTAACTACTGGTTTATAAATGAATACGTTTGAAAATGGAATGCATCAACAGAACGGTGTTGGCAGTATAAAAATATCTACAGCACCTTGTATTCCCAGGTGGTCTCCCATCCAAGTACTAACCAGGCCCAACACTGCTTAGCTTCCAAGATCAGATGAGATTGGGCGTATCCAGTGTGGTGTTGCTGTAGATGAACTTTCTGGTTTCTGTTAGAACTTTTCTACTTCTAACTACTGGTTCATAAATGAATACGTTTGAAAATGGAATGCATCAACAGAACGGTGTTGGTTGTATAAAAATATCTACATCACCTTGTATTCCCAGGTGGTCTCCCATCCAAGTACTAACCAGGCCCAACACTGCTTAGCTTCCAAGATCAGATGAGATTTGGCGCATCCAGTGTGGTGTGGCTGTAGATGAGCTTTGTGGTTTCTGTTAGAACTTTTCTACTTCTAACTACTGGTTCATAAATGAATACGTTTGAAAATGGAATGCATCAACAGAACGGTGTTGGCAGTATAAACATATCTACAGCACCTTGTATTCCCAGGTGGTCTCCCATCCAAGTACTAACCAGGCCCAACACTGCTTAGCTTCCAAGATCAGATGAGATTGGGCGTATCCAGTGTGGTGTTGCTGTAGATGAACTTTCTGGTTTCTGTTAGAACTTTTCTACTTCTAACTACTGGTTCATAAATAAATATGTTTGAAAATGGTATGCATCAACAGAACGGTGTTGGCAGTATAAAAATATCTACAGCACCTTGTATTCCCAGGTGGTCTCCCATCCAAGTACTAACCAGGCCCAACACTGCTTAGCTTCCTAGATCAGATGAGATTGGGCGTATCCAGTGTGGTGTGGCTGTAGATGACCTTTGTGATTTCTGTTAGAACTTTTCTACTTCTAACTACTGGTTCATAAATGAATACGTTTGAAAATGGAATGCATCAACAGAACGGTGTTGGCAGTATAAAAATATCTACACCACCTATGAATTCCCAGGTGGTCTCCCATCCAAGTACTAACCAGGCCCAACACTGCTTAGCTTCCAAGATCAGATGAGATTGGGCATATCCAGTGTGGTGTGGCTGTAGAAGAGCTTTATGGTTTCTGTTAGTACTTTTCTACTTCTAACTACTGGTTCATAAATAAATATGTTTGAAAATGGAATGCATCAACAGAACGGTGTTGGTAGTATAAAAATATCTACAGCACCTTGTATTCCCAGGTGGTCTCCCATCCAAGTACTAACCAGGCCCAACACTGCTTAGCTTCCAAGATCAGATGAGATTGGGCGTATCCAGTGTGGTGTTGCTGTAGATGAAATTCTGGTTTCTGTTAGAACTTTTCTACTTCTAACTACTGGTTCATAAATGAATACGTTTTAAAATGGAATGCATCAACAGAACGGTGTTGGCAGTATAAACATATCTACAGCACCTTGTATTCCCAGGTGGTCTCCCATCCAAGTACTAACCAGGCCCAACACTGCTTAGCTTCCAAGATCAGATGAGATTGGGCGTATCCAGTGTGGTGTTGCTGTAGATGAACTTTCTGGTTTCTGTTAGAACTTTTCTACTTCTAACTACTGGTTCATAAATAAATATGTTTGAAAATGGTATGCATCAACAGAACGGTGTTGGCAGTATAAAAATATCTACAGCACCTTGTATTCCCAGGTGGTCTCCCATCCAAGTACTAACCAGGCCCAACACTGCTTAGCTTCCTAGATCAGATGAGATTGGGCGTATCCAGTGTGGTGTGGCTGTAGATGACCTTTGTGATTTCTGTTAGAACTTTTCTACTTCTAACTACTGGTTCATAAATGAATACGTTTGAAAATGGAATGCATCAACAGAACGGTGTTGGCAGTATAAAAATATCTACACCACCTATGAATTCCCAGGTGGTCTCCCATCCAAGTACTAACCAGGCCCAACACTGCTTAGCTTCCAAGATCAGATGAGATTGGGCATATCCAGTGTGGTGTGGCTGTAGAAGAGCTTTATGGTTTCTGTTAGTACTTTTCTACTTCTAACTACTGGTTCATAAATAAATATGTTTGAAAATGGAATGCATCAACAGAACGGTGTTGGTAGTATAAAAATATCTACAGCACCTTGTATTCCCAGGTGGTCTCCCATCCAAGTACTAACCAGGCCCAACACTGCTTAGCTTCCAAGATCAGATGAGATTGGGCGTATCCAGTGTGGTGTTGCTGTAGATGAACTTTCTGGTTTCTGTTAGAACTTTTCAACTTCTAACTACTGGTTCATAAATGAATACGTTTTAAAATGGAATGCATCAACAGAACGGTGTTGGCAGTATAAAATTATCTACAGCACCTTGTATTCCCAGGTGGTCTCCCATCCAAGTACTAACCAGGCCCAACACTGCTTAGCTTTCTAGATCAGATGAGATTGGGCGTATCCAGTGTGGTGTGGCTGTAGATGAGCTTTGTGGTTTCTGTTAGAACTTTTCTACTTCTAACTACTGGTTCATAAATGAATACGTTTGAAAATGGAATGCATCAACAGAACGGTGTTGGTAGTATAAAAATATCTACAGCACCTTGTATTCCCAGGTGGTCTCCCATCCAAGTACTAACCAGGCCCAACACTGCTTAGCTTCCAAGATCAGATGAGATTGGGCTTATACAGTGTGGTGTGGCTGTAGATGAGCTTTATGGTTTCTGTTAGAACTTTTCTACTTCTAACTACTGGTTCATAAATGAATACGTTTGAAAATGGAATGCATCAACAGAACGTGTTGGTAGTATAAAAATATCTACAGCACCTTGTATTCCCAGGTGGTCTCCCATCCAAGTACTAACCATGCCCAACACTGCTTAGCTTCCTAGATCAGATGAGATGAGATTGGGCGTATCCAGTGTGGTGTGGCTGTAGATGAGCTTTGTGGTTTTTGTTAGAACTTTTCTACTTTTAACTACTGGTTCATAAATGAATACGTTTGAAAATGGAATGCATCAACAGAACGGTGTTGGCAGTATAAAAATATCTACAGCACCTATGTATTCCCAGGTGGTCTCCCATCCAAGTACTAACCAGGCCCAACACTGCTTAGCTTCCAAAATCAGATGAGATTGGGCATATCCAGTGTGGGGTGACTGTAGAAGAGCTTTATGGTTTCTGTTAGTACTTTTCTACTTCTAACTACTGGTTCATAAATGAATACGTTTGAAAATGGAATGCATCAACAGAACGGTGTTGGTAGTATAAAAATATCTACAGCACCTTGTATTCCCAGGTGGCCTCCCATCCAAGTACTAACCAGGCCCAACACTGCTTAGCTTTCAAGATCAGATGAGATTGGGCGTATCCAGTGTGGTGTGGCTCTAGATGAGCTTTATGGTTTCTGTTAGAACTTTTCTACTTCTAACTACTGGTTCATAAATGAATACGTTTGAAAATGGAATGCATCAACAGAACGTGTTGGTAGTATAAAAATATCTACAGGACCTTGTATTCCCAGGTGGTCTCCCATCCAAGTACTAACCATGCCCAACACTGCTTAGCTTCCTAGATCAGATGAGATGAGATTAGGCGTATCCAGTGTGGTGTGGCTGTAGATGAGCTTTGTGGTTTCTGTTAGAACTTTTCTACTTCTAACTACTGGTTCATAAATGAATACGTTTGAAAATGGAATGCATCAACAGAACGGTGTTGGCAGTATAAAAATATCTACAGCACCTATGTATTCCCAGGTGGTCTCCCATCCAAGTACTAACCAGGCCCAACACTGCTTAGCTTCCAAGATCAGATGAGATTGGGCATATCCAGTGTGGTGTGGCTGTAGAAGAGCTTTATGGTTTCTGTTAGTACTTTTCTACTTCTAACTACTGGTTCATAAATGAATACGTTTGAAAATGGAATGCATCAACAGAACGGTGTTGGTAGTATAAAAATATCTACAGCACCTTGTATTCCCAGGTGGTTTCCCATCCAAGTACTAACCAGGCCCAACACTGCTTAGCTTCCAAGATCAGATGAGATTGGACGCATCCAGTATGGTGTTGTTGTAGATGAACTTTCTGGTTTCTGTTAGAACTTTTCTACTTCTAACTACTGGTTCATAAATGAATACGTTTTAAAATGGAATGCATCAACAGAACGGTGTTGGCAGTATAAAAATATCTACAGCACCTTGTATTCCCAGGTGGTCTCCCATCCAAGTACTAACCAGGCCCTACACTGCTTAGCTTCCAAGATCAGATGAGATTGGGCGAATTCAGTGTGGTGTGGCTGTAGATGAGCTTTGTGGTTTCTGTTAGAACTTTTCTACTTCTAACTACTGGTTCATAAATGAATACGTTTGAAAATGGAATGCATCAACAGAACGGTGTTGGCAGTATAAAAATATCTACAGCACCTTGTATTCCCAGGTGGTCTCCCATCCAAGTACTAACCAGGCCCAACACTGCTTAGCTTCCAAGATCAGATGAGATTGGGCGTATCCAGTGTGGTGTGGCTGTAGATGAGCTTTGTGGTTTCTGTTTGAACTTTTCTACTTCTAACTACTGGTTCATAAATGAATACATTTGAAAATTGAATGCATCAACAGAACGGTGTTGGCAGTATAAAAATATCTACAGCACCTTGTATTCCCAGGTGGTCTCCCATCCAAGTACTAACCAGGCCCAACACTGCTTAGCTTCCAAGATCAGATGAGATTGGGCATATCCAGTGTGGTGTGGCTGTAGAAGAGCTTTATGGTATCTGTTAGTACTTTTCTACTTCTAACTACTGGTTCATAAATGAATACGTTTGAAAATGGAATGCATCAACAGAATGGTGTTGGTAGTATAAAAATATCTACAGCACCTTGTATTCCCAGGTGGTCTCCCACCCAAGTACTAACCAGGCCCAACACTGCTTAGCTTCCAAGATCAGATGAGATTGGGCGTATCCAGTGTGGTGTTGCTGTAGATGAACTTTCTGGTTTCTGTTAGAACTTTTCTACTTCTAACTACTAGTTCATAAATGAATACGTTTTAAAATGGAATGCATCAACAGAACGGTGTTGGCAGTATAAAAATATCTACAGCACCTTGTATTCCCAGGTGGTCTCCCATCCAAGTACTAACCCGGCCCAACACTGCTTAGCTTCCAAGATCAGATGAGATTGGGCGTATCCAGTGTGGTGTGGCTGTAGATGAGCTTTGTGGTTTCTGTTAGAACTTTTCTACTTCTAACTACTGGTTCATAAATGAATACGTTTGAAAATGGAATGCATCAACAGAACGGTGTTGGCAGTATAAAAATATCTACAGCACCTTGTATTCCCAGGTGGTCTCCCATCCAAGTACTAACCAGGCCCAACACTGCTTAGCTTCCAAGATCAGAGGAGATTGGGCGTATCCAGTGTGGTGTGGCTGTAGATGAGCTTTGTGGTTTCTGTTAGAACTTTTCTACTTCTAACTACTGGTTCATAAATGAATACGTTTGAAGATGGAATGCATCAACAGAACGGTGTTGGCAGTATAAAAAAAAATATCTACAGCACCTTGTATTCCCAGGTGGTCTCCCATCCAAGTACTAACCAGGCCCAACACTGCTTAGCTTCCAAGATCAGATGAGATTGGGCGTATCCAGTGTGGTGTGGCTGTAGATGAGCTTAGTGGTTTCTGTAAGAACTTTTCTACTTCTAACTACTGGTTCATAAATGAATACATTTGAAAATGGAATGCATCAACAGAACGGTGTTGGCAGTATACAAATATCTACAGCACCTTGTATTCCCAGGTGGTCTCCCACCCAAGTACTAACCAGGCCCAACACTGCTTAGCTTCCAAGATCAGATGAGATTGGGCTTATATAGTGTGGTGTGGCTGTAGATGAGCTTTATGGTTTCTGTTAGAACTTTTCTACTTCTAACTACTGGTTCATAAATGAATACGTTTGAAAATGGAATGCATCAACAGAACGTGTTGGTAGTATAAAAATATCTACAGCACCTTGTATTCCCAGGTGGTCTCCCATCCAAGTACTAACCATGCCCAACACTGCTTAGCTTCCTAGATCAGATGAGATGAGATTGGGCGTATCCAGTGTGGTGTGGCTGTAGATGAGCTTTGTGGTTTTTGTTAGAACTTTTCTACTTTTAACTACTGGTTCATAAATGAATACGTTTGAAAATGGAATGCATCAACAGAACGGTGTTGGCAGTATAAAAATATCTACAGCACCTATGTATTCCCAGGTGGTCTCCCATCCAAGTACTAACCAGGCCCAACACTGCTTAGCTTCCAAGATCAGATGAGATTGGGCATATCCAGTGTGGTGTGACTGTAGAAGAGCTTTATGGTTTCTGTTAGTACTTTTCTACTTCTAACTACTGGTTCATAAATGAATACGTTTGAAAATGGAATGCATCAACAGAACGGTGTTGGTAGTATAAAAATATCTACAGCACCTTGTATTCCCAGGTGGTCTCCCATCCAAGTACTAACCAGGCCCAACACTGCTTAGCTTTCAAGATCAGATGAGATTGGGCGTATCCAGTGTGGTGTGTCTCTAGATGAGCTTTATGGTTTCTGTTAGAACTTTTCTACTTCTAACTACTGGTTCATAAATGAATACGTTTGAAAATGGAATGCATCAACAGAACGTGTTGGTAGTATAAAAATATCTACAGCACCTTGTATTCCCAGGTGGTCTCCCATCCAAGTACTAACCATGCCCAACACTGCTTAGCTTCCTAGATCAGATGAGATGAGATTAGGCGTATCCAGTGTGGTGTGGCTGTAGATGAGCTTTGTGGTTTCTGTTAGAACTTTTCTACTTCTAACTACTGGTTCATAAATGAATACGTTTGAAAATGGAATGCATCAACAGAACGGTGTTGGCAGTATAAAAATATCTACAGCACCTATGTATTCCCAGGTGGTCTCCCATCCAAGTACTAACCAGGCCCAACACTGCTTAGCTTCCAAGATCAGATGAGATTGGGCATATCCAGTGTGGTGTGGCTGTAGAAGAGCTTTATGGTTTCTGTTAGTACTTTTCTACTTCTAACTACTGGTTCATAAATGAATACGTTTGAAAATGGAATGCATCAACAGAACGGTGTTGGTAGTATAAAAATATCTACAGCACCTTGTATTCCCAGGTGGTTTCCCATCCAAGTACTAACCAGGCCCAACACTGCTTAGCTTCCAAGATCAGATGAGATTGGGCGCATCCAGTGTGGTGTTGCTGTAGATGAACTTTCTGGTTTCTGTTAGAACTTTTCTACTTCTAACTACTGGTTCATAAATGAATACGTTTTAAAATGGAATGCATCAACAGAACGGTGTTGGCAGTATAAAAATATCTACAGCACCTTGTATTCCCAGGTGGTCTCCCATCCAAGTACTAACCAGGCCCAATACTGCTTAGCTTCCAAGATCAGATGAGATTGGGCGAATCCAGTGTGGTGTGGCTGTAGATGAGCTTTGTGGTTTCTGTTAGAACTTTTCTACTTCTAACTACTGGTTCATAAATGAATACGTTTGAAAATGGAATGCATCAACAGAACGGTGTTGGCAGTATAAAAATATCTACAGCACCTTGTATTCCCAGGTGGTCTCCCATCCAAGTACTAACCAGGCCCAACACTGCTTAGCTTCCAAGATCAGATGAGATTGGGCGTATCCAGTGTGGTGTGGCTGTAGATGAGCTTTGTGGTTTCTGTTTGAACTTTTCTACTTCTAACTACTGGTTCATAAATGAATACATTTGAAAATGGAATGCATCAACAGAACGGTGTTGGCAGTATAAAAATATCAACAGCACCTTGTATTCCCAGGTGGTCTCCCATCCAAGTACTGACCAGGCCCAACACTGCTTAGCTTCCAAGATCAGATGAGATTTGGCGTATCCAGTGTGGTGTGGCTGTAGATGAGCTTTGTGGTTTCTGTTTGAACTTTTCTACTTCTAACTACTGGTTCATAAATGAATACATTTGAAAATTGAATGCATCAACAGAACGGTGTTGGCAGTATAAAAATATCTACAGCACCTTGTATTCCCAGGTGGTCTCCCATCCAAGTACTAACCATGCCCAACACTGCTTAGCTTCCTAGATCAGATGAGATGAGATTGGGCGTATCCAGTGTGGTTTGGCTGTAGATGAGCTTTGTGTTTCTGTTAGAACTTTTCTACTTCTAGCTACTGGTTCATAAATGAATACGTTTGAAAATGGAATTCATCAACAGAACGGTGTTGGCAGTATAAAAATATCTACAGCACCTATGTATTCCCAGGTGGTCTCCCATCCAAGTACTAACCAGGCCCAACACTGCTTAGCTTCCAAGATCAGATGAGATTGGGCATATCCAGTGTGGTGTGGCTGTAGAAGAGCTTTATGGTTTCTGTTAGTACTTTTCTACTTCTAACTACTGGTTCATAAATGAATACGTTTGAAAATGGAATGCATCAACAGAACGGTGTTGGTAGTATAAAAATATCTACAGCACCTTGTATTCCCAGGTGGTCTCCCATCCAAGTACTAACCAGGCCCAACACTGCTTAGCTTCCAAGATCAGATGAGATTGGGCGTATCCAGTGCGGTGTGGCTGTAGATGAGCTTTGTGGTTTCTGTTAGAACTTTTCTACTTCTAACTACTGGTTCATAAATGAATACGTTTGAAAATGGAATGCATCAACAGAACGGTGTTGGCAGTATAAAAATATCTACAGCACCTTGTATTCCCAGGTGGTCTCCCATCCAAGTACTAACCAGGCCCAACACTGCTTAGCTTCCAAGATCAGAGGAGATTGGGCGTATCCAGTGTGGTGTGGCTGTAGATGAGCTTTGTGGTTTCTGTTAGAACTTTTCTACTTCTAACTACTGGTTCATAAATGAATACGTTTGAAGATGGAATGCATCAACAGAACGGTGTTGGCAGTATAAAAAAAAATATCTACAGCACCTTGTATTCCCAGGTGGTCTCCCATCCAAGTACTAACCAGGCCCAACACTGCTTAGTTTCCAAGATCAGATGAGATTGGGCGTATCCAGTGCGGTGTGGCTGTAGATGAGCTTTGTGGTTTCTGTTAGAACTTTTCTACTGCTAACTACTGGTTCATAAATGAATACGTTTGAAAATGGAATGCATCAACAGAACGGTGTTGGCAGTATAAAAATATCTACAGCACCTTGTATTCCCAGGTGGTCTCCCATCAAAGTACTAACCAGGCCCAACACTGCTTAGCTTCCAAGATCAGATGAGATTGGGCGTATCCAGTGTGGTGTGGCTGTAGATGAGCTTTGTGGTTTCTGTTAGAACTTTTTTACTTCTAACTACTGGTTCATAAATGAATACGTTTGAAAATGGAATGCATCAACAGAACGGTGTTGGCAGTATAAAAATATCTACAGCACCTTGTATTCCCAGGTGGTCTCCCATCCAAGTACTAACCAGGCACAATACACTGCTTAGCTTCCAAGATCAGATGAGATTGGGCGAATCCAGTGTGGTGTGGCTGTAGATGAGCTTTGTGGTTTCTGTTAGAACTTTTCTACTTCTAACTACTGGTTCATAAATGAATAAGTTTGAAAATGGAATGCATCAACAGAACGGTGTTGGCAGTATAAAAATATCTACAGCACCTTGTATTCCCAGGTGGTCCCCCATCCAAGTACTAACCAGGCGCAACACAACTTAGCTTCCAAGACCAGATGAGATTGGGCGTATCCAGTGTGGTGTGGCTGTAGATGAGCTTTGTGGTTTCTGTTTGAACTTTTCTACTTCTAACTACTGGTTCATAAATGAATACATTTGAAAATGGAATGCATCAACAGAATGGTGTTGGTAGTATAAAAATATCTACAGCACCTTGTATTCCCAGGTGGTCTCCCATCCAAGTACTAACCAGTCCCAACACTGCTTAGCTAACAAGATCAGATGAGATTGGGCGTATCCAGTGTGGTGTGGCTGTAGATGAGCTTTATGGTTTCTGTTAGAACTTTTCTACTTCTAACTACTGGTTCATAAATGAATACGTTTGAAAATGGAATGCATCAACAGAACGGTGTTGGCAGTATAAAAATATCTACAGCACCTTGTATTCCAGGTGGTCTCCCATCCATGTACTAACCAGGCCCAACACTGCTTAGCTTCCAAGATCAGATGAGATTGGGCGTATCCAGTGTGGTGTGGCTGTAGATTAACTTTGTGGTTTCTGTTAGAACTTTTCTACTTCTAACTACTGGTTCATAAATGAATACGTTTGAAAATGGAATGCATCAACAGAACGGTGTTGGCAGTATGAAAATATCTACAGCACCTTGTATTCCCAGGTGGTCTCCCATCCAAGTACTAACCAGGCCCAACACTGCTTAGTTTCCAAGATCAGATAAGATTGGGCGTATCCAGTGTGGTGTTGCTGTAGATGAACTTTCTGGTTTCTATTAGAACTTTTCTACTTCTAACTACCGGTTCATAAATGAATACGTTTTAAAATGGAATGCATCAACAGAACGGTGTTGGCAGTATAAAAATTTCTATAGCACCTTGTATTCCCAGGTGGTCTCCCATCCAAGTACTAACCAGGCACAACACTACTTAGCTTCCAAGATCAGATGAGATTGGGCGTATCCAGTGTGGTGTGGCTGTAGATGAGCTTTGTGGTTTCTGTTAGAACTTTTCTACTTCTAACTACTGGTTCATAAATGAATACGTTTGAAAATGGAATGCATCAACAGAACGGTGTTGGCAGTATAAAAATATCTACAGCACCTTGTATTCCCAGGTGGTCTCCCATCCAAGTACTAACCAGGCCCAACACTGCTTAGTTTCCAAGATCAGATGAGATTGGGCGTATCCAGTGTGGTGTGGCTGTAGATGAGCTTTGTGGTTTCTGTTTGAACTTTTCTACTACTAACTACTGGTTCATAAATGAATACATTTGAAAATGGAATGCATCAACAGAACGGTGTTGGCAGTATAAAAATATCTACAGCACCTTGTATTCCCAGGTGGTCTCCCATCCAAGTACTAACCAGGCCCAACACTGCTTGGCTTCCAAGATCAGATGAGATTGGGCATATCCAGTGTGGTGTGGCTGTAGATGAGCTTTATGGTTTCTGTTAGAACTTTTCTACTTCTAACTACTGGTTCATAAATGAATACGTTTGAAAATGGAATGCATCAACAGAACGGTGTTGGTAGTATAAAAATATCTACAGCACCTTGTATTCCCAGGTGATCTCCCATCCAAGTACTAACCAGGCCCAACACTGCTTAGCTTCCAAGATCAGATGAGATTGGGCGTATCCAGTGTGGTGTCGCTGTAGATGAGCTTTGTGGTTTCTGTTAGAACTTTTCTACTTCTAACTACTGGTTCATAAATGAATACGTTTGAAAATGGAATGCATCAACAGAACGGTGTTGGCAGTATAAAAAAAAATATCTACAGCACCTTGTATTCCCAGTTGGTCTCCCATCCAAGTACTAACAAGGCCCAACACTGCTTAGCTTCCAAGATCAGATGAGATTGGGCGTATCCAGTGTGGTGTGGCTGTAGATGAGCTTAGTGGTTTCTGTTAGAACTTTTCTACTTCTAACTACTGGTTCATAAATGAATACGTTTTAAAATGGAATGCATCAACAGAACGGTGTTGGCAGTATAAAAATATCTACAGCACCTTGTATTCCCAGGTGGTCTCCCATCCAAGTACTAACCAGGCCCAACACTGCTTAGCTTCCAATATCAGATGAGATTGGGCGTATCCAGTGTGGTGTAGCTGTAGATGACCTTTGTGGTTTCTGTTTGAACTTTTCTACTTCTAACTACTGGTTCATAAATGAATACGTTTGAAGATGGAATGCATCAACAGAACGGTGTTGGCAGTATAAAAAAAGATATCTACAGCACCTTGTATTCCCAGGTGGTCTCCCATCCAAGTACTAACCAGGCCCAACACTGCTTAGCTTCCAAGATCAGATGAGATTGGGCGTATCCAGTGTGGTGTTGCTGTAGATGAACTTTCTGGTTTCTATTAGAACTTTTCTACTTCTAACTACCGGTTCATAAATGAATACGTTTTAAAATGGAATGCATCAACAGAACGGTGTTGGCAGTATAAAAATATCTATAGCACCTTGTATTCCCAGGTGGTCTCCCATCCAAGTACTAACCAGGCCCAACACTACTTAGCTTCCAAGATCAGATGAGATTGGGCGTATCCAGTGTGGTGTGGCTGTAGATGAGCTTTGTGGTTTCTGTTAGAACTTTTCTACTTCTAACTACTGGTTCATAAATGAATACGTTTGAAAATGGAATGCATCAACAGAACGGTGTTGGCAGTATAAAAATATCTACAGCACCTTGTATTCCCAGGTGGTCTCCCATCCAAGTACTAACCAGGCCCAACACTGCTTAATTTCCAAGATCAGATGAGATTGGGCATATCCAGTGTGGTGTGGATGTAGATGAGCTTTGTGGTTTCTGTTTGAACTTTTCTACTACTAACTACTGGTTCATAAATGAATACATTTGAAAATGGAATGCATCAACAGAACGGTGTTGGCAGTATAAAAATATCTACAGCACCTTGTATTCCCAGGTGGTCTCCCATCCAAGTACTAACCAGGCCCAACACTGCTTGGCTTCCAAGATCAGATGAGATTGGGCATATCCAGTGTGGTGTGGCTGTAGATGAGCTTTATGGTTTCTGTTAGAACTTTTCTACTTCTAACTACTGGTTCATAAATGAATACGTTTGAAAATGGAATGCATCAACAGAACGGTGTTGGTAGTATAAAAATATCTACAGCACCTTGTATTCCCAGGTGGTCTCCCATCCAAGTACTAACCAGGCCCAACACTGCTTAGCTTCCAAGATCAGATGAGATTGGGCGTATCCAGTGTGGTGTCGCTGTAGATGAGCTTTATGGTTTCTGTTAGAACTTTTCTACTTCTAACTACTGGTTCATAAATGAATACGTTTGAAAATGGAATGCATCAACAGAACGGTGTTGGCAGTATAAAAATATCTACAGCACCTATGTATTCCCAGTTGGTCTCCCATCCAAGTACTAACCAGGCCCAACACTGCTTAGCTTCCAAGATCAGATGAGATTGGGCATATCCAGTGTGGTGTGGCTGTAGAAGAGCTTTATGGTTTCTGTTAGTACTTTTCTACTTCTAACTACTGGTTCATAAATGAATACGTTTGAAAATGGAATACATCAACAGAACGGTGTTGGTAGTATAAAAATATCTACAGCACCTTGTATTCCCAGGTGGTCTCCCATCCAAGTACTAACCAGGCCCAACACTGCTTAGCTTCCAAGATCAGATGAGATTGGGCATATCCAGTGTGGTGTGGCTGTAGAAGAGCTTTATGATTTCTGTTAGTACTTTTCTACTTCTAACTACTGGTTCATAAATGAATACATTTGAAAATGGAATGCATCAACAGAACGGTGTTGGCAGTATAAAAATATCTACAGCACCTTGTATTCCCAGGTGGTCTCCCATCCAAGTACTAACCAGGCCCAACACTGCTTAGCTTCCAAGATCAGATGAGATTGGGCGTATCCAGTGGGGTGTAGCTGTAGATGACCTTTGTGGTTTCTGTTTGAACTTTTCTACTTCTAACTACTGGTTCATAAATGAAAACGTTTGAAAATGGAATGCATCAACAGAACGGTGTTAGCAGTATAAAAATATCCACAGCACCTTGTATTCCCAGGTGGTCTCCCATCCAAGTACTATCCAGGCCCAACACTGCTTAGCTTCCAAGATCAGATGAGATTGGGCGTATCCAGTGTGGTGTGGCTGTAGATGAACTTTCTGGTTTCTGTTTGAACTTTTCTACTTCTAACTACTGGTTCATAAATGAATACGTTTTAAAATGGAATGCATCAACAGAACGGTGTTGGCAGTATAAAAATATCTACAGCACCTTGTATTCCCAGGTGGTCTCCCATCCAAGTACTAACCAGGCACAATACACTGCTTAGCTTCCAAGATCAGATGAGATTGGGCGAATCCAGTGTGGTGTGGCTGTAGATGAGCTTTGTGGTTTCTGTTAGAACTTTTCTACTTCTAACTACTGGTTCATAAATGAATACGTTTGAAAATGGAATGCATCAACAGAACGGTGTTGGCAGTATAAAAATATCTACAGCACCTTGTATTCCCAGGTGGTCTCCGATCCAAGTACTAACCAGGCACAATACACTGCTTAGCTTCCAAGATCAGATGAGATTGGGCGTATCCAGTGTGGTGTTGCTGTAGATGAACTTTCTGGTTTGTTAGAACTTTTCTACTTCTAACTACTGGTTCATAAATGAATACTTTTTAAAATGGAATGCATCAACAGAATGGTGTTGGCAGTATAAAAATATCTACAGCACCTTGTATTCCCAGGTGGTTTCCCATCCAAGTACTAACCAGGCCCAACACTGCTTAACTTCCAAGATCAGATGAGATTGGGCGTATCCAGTGTTGTGTGGCTGTAGATGAACTTTCTGGTTTCTGTTAGAACTTTTCTACTTCTAACTACTGGTTCATAAATGAATACGTTTTAAAATGGAATGCATCAACAGAACGGTGTTGGCAGTATAAAAATATCTACAGCACCTTGTATTCCCAGGTGGTCTCCCATCCAAGTACTAACCAGGCACAATACACTGCTTAGCTTCCAAGATCAGATGAGATTGGGCGAATCCAGTGTGGTGTGGCTGTAGATGAGCTTTGTGGTTTCTGTTAGAACTTTTCTACTTCTAACTACTGGTTCATAAATGAATAAGTTTGAAAATGGAATGCATCAACAGAACGGTGTTGGCAGTATAAAAATATTTACAGCACCTTGTATTCCCAGGTGGTCCCCCATCCAAGTACTAACCAGGCGCAACACAGCTTAGCTTCCAAGACCAGATGAGATTGGGCGTATCCAGTGTGGTGTGGCTGTAGATGAGCTTTGTGGTTTCTGTTTGAACTTTTCTACTTCTAACTACTGGTTCATAAATGAATACATTTGAAAATGGAATGCATCAACAGAATGGTGTTGGTAGTATAAAAATATCTACAGCACCTTGTATTCCCAGGTGGTCTTCCATCCAAGTACTAACCAGGCCCAACACTGCTTAGCTAACAAGATCAGATGAGATTGGGCGTATCCAGTGTGGTGTGGCTGTAGATGAGCTTTATGGTTTCTGATAGAACTTTTCTACTTCTAACTACTAGTTCATAAATGAATACGTTTGAAAATGGAATGCATCAACAGAACGGTGTTGGCAGTATAAAAATATCTACAGCACCTTGTATTCCTCGTGGTCTCCCATCCAAGTACTAACCAGGCCCAACACTGCTTAGCTTCCAAGATCAGATGAGATTGGGCGTATCCAGTGTGGTGTGGCTGTAGATTAACTTTGTGGTTTCTGTTAGAACTTTTCTACTTCTAACTACCGGTTCATAAATGAATACGTTTTAAAATGGAATGCATCAACAGAACGGTGTTGGCAGTATAAAAATATCTATAGCACCTTGTATTCCCAGGTGGTCTCCCATCCAAGTACTAACCAGGCCCGACACTACTTAGCTTCCAAGATCAGATGAGATTGGGCGTATCCAGTGTGGTGTGGCTGTAGATGAGCTTTGTGGTTTCTGTTAGAACTTTTCTACTTCTAACTACTGGTTCATAAATGAATACGTTTGAAAATGGAATGCATCAACAGAACGGTGTTGGCAGTATAAAAATATCTACAGCACCTTGTATTCCCAGGTGGTCTCCCATCCAAGTACTAACCAGGCCCAACACTGCTTAGTTTCCAAGATCAGATGAGATTGGGCGTATCCAGTGTGGTGTGGCTGTAGATGAGCTTTGTGGTTTCTGTTTGAACTTTTCTACTACTAACTACTGGTTCATAAATAAATACATTTGAAAATGGAATGCATCAACAGAACGGTGTTGGCAGTATAAAAATATCTACAGCACCTTGTATTCCCAGGTGGTCTCCCATCCAAGTACTAACCAGGCCCAACACTGCTTGGCTTCCAAGATCAGATGAGATTGGGCATATCCAGTGTGGTGTGGCTGTAGATGAGCTTTATGGTTTCTGTTAGAACTTTTCTACTTCTAACTACTGGTTCATAAATGAATACGTTTGAAAATGGAATGCATCAACAGAACGGTGTTGGTAGTATAAAAATATCTACAGCACCTTGTATTCCCAGGTGATCTCCCATCAAAGTACTAACCAGGCCCAACACTGCTTAGCTTCCAAGATCAGATGAGATTGGGCGTATCCAGTGTGGTGTCGCTGTAGATGAGCTTTATGATTTCTGTTAGAACTTTTCTACTTCTAACTACTGGTTCATAAATGAATACGTTTGAAAATGGAATGCATCAACAGAACGGTGTTGGTAGTATAAAAATATCTACAGCACATTGTATTCCCAGGTGGTCTCCCATCCAAGTACTAACCATGCCCAACACTGCTTAGCTTCCTAGATCAGATGAGATGAGATTGGGCGTATCCAGTGTGGTGTGGCAGTATATGAGCTTTGTGGTTTCTGTTAGAACTTTTCTACTTCTAACTACTGGTTCATAAATGAATACATTTGAAAATGGAATGCATCAACAGAACGGTGTTGGCAGTATAAAAATATCTACAGCACCTTGTATTCCCAGGTGGTCTCCCATCCAAGAACTAACCAGGCCCAACACTGCTTAGTTTCCAAGATCAGATGAGATTGGGCGTATCCAGTGTGGTGTTGCTGTAGATGAAATTTCTGGTTTCTGTTAGAACTTTTCTACTTCTAACTACTGGTTCATAAATGAATACATTTGAAAATGGAATGCATCAACAGAACGGTGTTGGCAGTATAAAAATATCTACAGCACCTTGTATTCCCAGGTGGTCTCCCATCCAAGTACTAACCAGGCCCAACACTGCTTAGCTTCCAAGATCAGATGGGATTGGGCGTATCCATTGTGGTGTGGCTGTAGATGAGCTTTGTGGTTTCTGTTAGAACTTTTCTACTTCTAACTACTGGTTCATAAATGAATACGTTTGAAAATGGAATGCATCAACAGAACGGTGTTAGCAGTATAAAAATATCTACAGCACCTTGTATTCCCAGGTGGTCTCCCATCCAAGTACTAACCAGGCCCAACACTGCTTAGCTTCCAAGATCAGAGGAGATTGGGCGTATCCAGTGTGGTGTGGCTGTAGATGAGCTTTGTGGTTTCTGTTAGAACTTTTCTACTTCTAACTACTGGTTCATAAATGAATACGTTTGAAGATGGAATGCATCAACAGAACGGTGTTGGCAGTATAAAAAAAAATATCTACAGCACCTTGTATTCCCAGGCGGTCTCCCATCCAAGTACTAACCAGGCCCAACACTGCTTAGCTTCCAAGATCAGATGAGATTGGGCGTATCCAGTGTGGTGTGGCTGTAGATGAGCTTTGTGGTTTCTGTTAGAACTTTTCTGCTTCTAACTACTGGTTCATAAATGAATACATTTGAAAATGGAATGCATCAACAGAACGATGTTGGCAGTATAAAAATATCTACAGCACCTTGTATTCCCAGGTGGTCTCCCATCCAAGTACTAACCAGGCCCAACACTGCTTAGCTTCCAAGATCAGATGAGATTGGGCGTATCCAGTGTGGTGTTGCTGTAGATGAGCTTTGTGGTTTCTGTTAGAACTTTTCTACTTCTAACTACTGGTTCATAAATGAATACGTTTGAAAATGGAATGCATCAACAGAACGGTGTTGGCAGTATAAAAATATCTACAGCACCTTGTATTCCCAGGTGGTCTCCCATCCAAGTACTAACCAGGCCCAACACTGCTTAGCTTCCAAGATCAGATGAGATTGGGCGTATCCAGTGTGGTGTTGCTGTAGATGAGCTTTGTGGTTTCTGTTAGAACTTTTCTACTTCTAACTACTGGTTCATAAATGAATACGTTTGAAAATGGAATGCATCAACAGAACGGTGTTGGCAGTATAAAAATATCTACAGCACCTTGTATTCCCAGGTGGTCTCCCATCCAAGTACTAACCAGGCCCAACACTGCTTAGCTTCCAAGATCAGATGAGATTGGGCGTATCCAGTGTGGTGTGGCTGTAGATGAGCTTTGTGGTTTCTGTTAGAACTTTTCTACTTCTAACTACTGGTTCATAAATGAATACGTTTGAAAATGGAATGCATCAACAGAACGGTGTTGGCAGTATAAAAAAAAAAATCTACAGCACCTTGTATTCCCAGGTGGTCTCCCATCCAAGTACTAACCAGGCCCAACACTGCTTAGCTTCCAAGATCAGATGAAATTGGGCGTATCCAGTGTGGTGTGGCTGTAGATGAGCTTAGTGGTTTCTGTTAGAACTTTTCTACTTCTAACTACTGGTTCATAAATGAATACGTTTGAAAATTGAATGCATCAACAGAACGGTGTTGGCAGTATAAAAATATCTACAGCACCTTGTATTCCCAGGTGGTCTCCCATCCAAGTGCTAACCAGACCCAACACTGCTTAGCTTCCAAGATCAGATGAGATTGGGCGTATCCAGTGTGGTGTTGCTGTAGATGAACTTTCTGGTTTCTGTTAGAACTTTTCTGCTTCTAACTACTGGTTCATAAATGAATACATTTGAAAATGGAATGCATCAACAGAACGGTGTTGGCAGTATAAAAATATCTACAGCACCTATGTATTCCCAGGTGGTCTCCCATCCAAGTACTAACCAGGCCCAACACTGCTTAGCTTCCAAGATCAGATGAGATTGGGCGTATCCAGTGTGGTGTTGCTGTAGATGAGCTTTGTGGTTTCTGTTAGAACTTTTCTACTTCTAACTACTGGTTCATAAATGAATACGTTTGAAAATGGAATGCATCAACAGAACGGTGTTGGCAGTATAAAAATATCTACAGCACCTTGTATTCCCAGGTGGTCTCCCATCCAAGTACTAACCAGGCCCAACACTGCTTAGCTTCCAAGATCAGATGAGATTGGGCGTATCCAGTGTGGTGTGGCTGTAGATGAGCTTTGTGGTTTCTGTTAGAACTTTTCTACTTCTAACTACTGGTTCATAAATGAATACGTTTGAAAATGGAATGCATCAACAGAACGGTGTTGGCAGTATAAAAAAAAATATCTACAGCACCTTGTATTCCCAGGTGGTCTCCCATCCAAGTACTAACCAGGCCCAACACTGCTTAGCTTCCAAGATCAGATGAAATTGGGCGTATCCAGTGTGGTGTGGCTGTAGATGAGCTTAGTGGTTTCTGTTAGAACTTTTCTACTTCTAACTACTGGTTCATAAATGAATACGTTTGAAAATTGAATGCATCAACAGAACGGTGTTGGCAGTATAAAAATATCTACAGCACCTTGTATTCCCAGGTGGTCTCCCATCCAAGTGCTAACCAGACCCAACACTGCTTAGCTTCCAAGATCAGATGAGATTGGGCGTATCCAGTGTGGTGTTGCTGTAGATGAACTTTCTGGTTTCTGTTAGAACTTTTCTACTTCTAACTACCGGTTCATAAATGAATACGTTTTAAAATGGAATGCATCAACAGAACGGTGTTGGCAGTATAAAAATATCTATAGCACCTTGTATTCCCAGGTGGTCTCCCATCCAAGTACTAACCAGGCCCAACACTACTTAGCTTCCAAGATCAGATGAGATTGGGCGTATCCAGTGTGGTGTGGCTGTAGATGAGCTTTGTGGTTTCTGTTAGAACTTTTCTACTTCTAACTACTGGTTCATAAATGAATACGTTTGAAAATGGAATGCATCAACAGAACGGTGTTGGCAGTATAAAAATATCTACAGCACCTTGTATTCCCAGGTGGTCTCCCATCCAAGTACTAACCAGGCCCAACACTGCTTAGTTTCCAAGATCAGATGAGATTGGGCGTATCCAGTGTGGTGTGGCTGTAGATGAGCTTTGTGGTTTCTGTTTGAACTTTTCTACTACTAACTACTGGTTCATAAATGAATACATTTGAAAATGGAATGCATCAACAGAACGGTGTTGGCAGTATAAAAATATCTACAGCACCTTGTATTCCCAGGTGGTCTCCCATCCAAGTACTAACCAGGCCCAACACTGCTTGGCTTCCAAGATCAGATGAGATTGGGCATATCCAGTGTGGTGTGGCTGTAGATGAGCTTTATGGTTTCTGTTAGAACTTTTCTACTTCTAACTACTGGTTCATAAATGAATACGTTTGAAAATGGAATGCATCAACAGAACGGTGTTGGTAGTATAAAAATATCTACAGCACCTTGTATTCCCAGGTGGTCTCCCATCTAAGTACTAACCAGGCCCAACACTGCTTAGCTTCCAAGATCAGATGAGATTGGGCGTATCCAGTGTGGTGTCGCTGTAGATGAGCTTTATGGTTTCTGTTAGAACTTTTCTACTTCTAACTACTGGTTCATAAATGAATACGTTTGAAAATGGAATGCATCAACAGAACGGTGTTGGAAGTATAAAAATATCTACAGCACATTGTATTCCCAGGTGGTCTCCCATCCAAGTACTAACCATGCCCAACACTAATTAGCTTCCTAGATCAGATGAGATGAGATTGGGCGTATCCAGTGTGGTGTGACAGTATATGAGCTTTGTGGTTTCTGTTAGAACTTTTCTTCTTCTAACTACTGGTTCATAAATGAATACGTTTGAAAATGGAATGCATCAACAGAACGGTGTTGGCAGTTTAAAAATATCTACAGCACCATGTATTCCCAGGTGGTCTCCCATCCAAGTACTAACCAGGCCCAACACTGCTTAGCTTCCAAGATCAGATGAGATTGGGCATATCCAGTGTGGTGTGGCTGTAGAAGAGCTTTATGGTTTCTGTTAGTATTTTTCTACTTCTAACTACTGGTTCATAAATGAATACATTTGAAAATGGAATGCATCAACAGAACGGTGTTGGTAGTATAAAAATATCTACAGCACCTTGTATTCCCAGGTGGTCTCCCATCCAAGTACTAACCAGGCCCAACACTGCTTAGCTTCCAAGATCAGATGAGATTGGGCGTATCCAGTGTGGTGTTGCTGTAGATGAACTTTCTGGTTTCTGTTAGAACTTTTCTACTTCTAACTACTGGTTCATAAATGAATACGTTTTAAAATGGAATGCATCAACAGAACGGTGTTGGCAGTATAAAATTATCTACAGCACCTTGTATTCCCAGGTGTTCTCTCATCCAAGTACTAACCAGGCCCAACACTGCTTAGCTTCCAAGATCAGATGAGATTGGGCATATCCAGTGTGGTGTGGCTGTAGAAGAGCTTTATGATTTCTGTTAGTACTTTTCTACTTCTAACTACTGGTTTATAAATGAATACGTTTGAAAATGGAATGCATCAACAGAACGGTGTTGGCAGTATAAAAATATCTACAGCACCTTGTATTCCCAGGTGGTCTCCCATCCAAGTACTAACCAGGCCCAACACTGCTTAGCTTCCAAGATCAGATGAGATTGGGCGTATCCAGTGTGGTGTGGCTGTAGATGAGCTTAGTGGTTTCTGTTAGAACTTTTCTACTTCTAACTACTGGTTCATAAATGAATACGTTTTAAAATGGAATGCATCAACAGAACGGTGTTGGCAGTATAAAAATATCTACAGCACCTTGTATTCCCAGGTGGTCTCCCATCCAAGTACTAACCAGGCCCAACACTGCTTAGCTTCCAAGATCAGATGAGATTGGGCGTATCCAGTGTGGTGTAGCTGTAGATGACCTTTGTGGTTTCTGTTTGAACTTTTCTACTTCTAACTACTGGTTCATAAATGAATACATTTGAAAATGGAATGCATCAACAGAACGGTGTTGGTAGTATAAAAATATCTACAGCACCTTGTATTCCCAGGTGGTCTCCCATCCAAGTACTAACCAGGCCCAACACTGCTTAGCTTCCAAGATCAGATGAGATTGGGCGTATCCAGTGTGGTGTCGCTGTAGATGAGCTTTATGGTTTCTGTTAGAACTTTTCTACTTCTAACTACTGGTTCATAAATGAATACGTTTGAAAATGGAATGCATCAACAGAACGGTGTTGGTAGTATAAAAATATCTACAGCACATTGTATTCCCAGGTGGTCTCCCATCCAAGTACTAACCATGCCCAACACTAATTAGCTTCCTAGATCAGATGAGATGAGATTGGGCGTATCCAGTGTGGTGTGACAGTATATGAGCTTTGTGGTTTCTGTTAGAACTTTTCTACTTCTAACTACTGGTTCATAAATGAATACGTTTGAAAATGGAATGCATCAACAGAACGGTGTTGGCAGTATAAAAATATCTACAGCACCATGTATTCCCAGGTGGTCTCCCATCCAAGTACTAACCAGGCCCAACACTGCTTAGCTTCCAAGATCAGATGAGATTGGGCATATCCAGTGTGGTGTGGCTGTAGAAGAGCTTTATGGTTTCTGTTAGTATTTTTCTACTTCTAACTACTGGTTCATAAATGAATACATTTGAAAATGGAATGCATCAACAGAACGGTGTTGGTAGTATAAAAATATCTACAGCACCTTGTATTCCCAGGTGGTCTCCCATCCAAGTACTAACCAGGCCCAACACTGCTTAGCTTCCAAGATCAGATGAGATTGGGCGTATCCAGTGTGGTGTTGCTGTAGATGAACTTTCTGGTTTCTGTTAGAACTTTTCTACTTCTAACTACTGGTTCATAAATGAATACGTTTTAAAATGGAATGCATCAACAGAACGGTGTTGGCAGTATAAAATTATCTACAGCACCTTGTATTCCCAGGTGGTCTCCCATCCAAGTACTAACCAGGCCCAACACTGCTTAGCTTCCAAGATCAGATGAGATTGGGCATATCCAGTGTGGTGTGGCTGTAGAAGAGCTTTATGATTTCTGTTAGTACTTTTCTACTTCTAACTACTGGTTTATAAATGAATACGTTTGAAAATGGAATGCATCAACAGAACGGTGTTGGCAGTATAAAAATATCTACAGCACCTTGTATTCCCAGGTGGTCTCCCATCCAAGTACTAACCAGGCCCAACACTGCTTAGCTTCCAAGATCAGATGAGATTGGGCGTATCCAGTGTGGTGTGGCTGTAGATGAGCTTAGTGGTTTCTGTTAGAACTTTTCTACTTCTAACTACTGGTTCATAAATGAATACGTTTTAAAATGGAATGCATCAACAGAACGGTGTTGGCAGTATAAAAATATCTACAGCACCTTGTATTCCCAGGTGGTCTCCCATCCAAGTACTAACCAGGCCCAACACTGCTTAGCTTCCAAGATCAGATGAGATTGGGCGTATCCAGTGTGGTGTAGCTGTAGATGACCTTTGTGGTTTCTGTTTGAACTTTTCTACTTCTAACTACTGGTTCATAAATGAATACGTTTGAAAATGGAATGCATCAACAGAACGGTGTTAGCAGTATAAAAATATCTACAGCACCTTGTATTCCCAGGTGGTCTCCCATCCAAGTACTAACCAGGCCCAACACTGCTTAGCTTCCAAGATCAGATGAGATTGGGCGTATCCAGTGTGGTGTGGCTGTAGATGAACTTTCTGGTTTCTGTTAGAACTTTTCTACTTCTAACTACTGGTTCATAAATGAATACGTTTGAAAATGGAATGCATCAACAGAACGGTGTTGGTAGTATAAAAATATCTACAGCACCTTGTATTCCCAGGTGATCTCCCATCCAAGTACTAACCAGGCCCAACACTGCTTGGCTTCCAAGATCAGATGAGATTGGGCATATCCAGTGTGGTGTGGCTGTAGATGAGCTTTGTGGTTTCTGTTTGAACTTTTCTACTACTAACTACTGGTTCATAAATGAATACATTTGAAAATGGAATGCATCAACAGAACGGTGTTGGCAGTATAAAAATATCTACAGCACCTTGTATTCCCAGGTGGTCTCCCATCCAAGTACTAACCAGGCCCAACACTGCTTGGCTTCCAAGATCAGATGAGATTGGGCATATCCAGTGTGGTGTGGCTGTAGATGAGCTTTATGGTTTCTGTTAGAACTTTTCTACTTCTAACTACTGGTTCATAAATGAATACGTTTGAAAATGGAATGCATCAACAGAACGGTGTTGGTAGTATAAAAATATCTACAGCACCTTGTATTCCCAGGTGATCTCCCATCCAAGTACTAACCAGGCCCAACACTGCTTAGCTTCCAAGATCAGATGAGATTGGGCGTATCCAGTGTGGTGTTGCTGTAGATGAGCTTTATGATTTCTGTTAGAACTTTTCTACTTCTAACTACTGGTTCATAAATGAATACGTTTGAAAATGGAATGCATCAACAGAACGGTGTTGGTAGTATAAAAATATCTACAGCACATTGTATTCCCAGGTGGTCTCCCATCCAAGTACTAACCATGCCCAACACTGCTTAGCTTCCTAGATCAGATGAGATGAGATTGGGCGTATCCAGTGTGGTGTGGCAGTATATGAGCTTTGTGGTTTCTGTTAGAACTTTTCTACTTCTAACTACTGGTTCATAAATGAATACGTTTGAAAATGGAATGCATCAACAGAACGGTGTTGGCAGTATGAAAATATCTACAGCACCTTGTATTCCCAGGTGGTCTCCCATCCAAGTACTAACCAGGCCCAACACTGCTTAGTTTCCAAGATCAGATGAGATTGGGCGTATCCAGTGTGGTGTTGCTGTAGATGAAATTTCTGGTTTCTGTTAGAACTTTTCTACTTCTAACTACTGGTTCATAAATGAATACGTTTTAAAATGGAATGCATCAACAGAACGGTGTTGGCAGTATAAAAAAAAATATCTACAGCACCTTGTATTCCCAGGCGGTCTCCCATCCAAGTACTAACCAGGCCCAACACTGCTTAGCTTCCAAGATCAGATGAGATTGGGCGTATCCAGTGTGGTGTGGCTGTAGATGAGCTTTGTGGTTTCTGTTAGAACTTTTCTACTTCTAACTACTGGTTCATAAATGAATACATTTGAAAATGGAATGCATCAACAGAACGGTGTTGGCAGTATAAAAATATCTACAGCACCTTGTATTCCCAGGTGGTCTCCCATCCAAGTACTAACCAGGCCCAACACTGCTTAGCTTCCAAGATCAGATGAGATTGGGCGTATCCAGTGTGGTGTTGCTGTAGATGAGCTTTGTGGTTTCTGTTAGAACTTTTCTACTTCTAACTACTGGTTCATAAATGAATACGTTTGAAAATGGAATGCATCAACAGAACGGTGTTGGCAGTATAAAAATATCTACAGCACCTTGTATTCCCAGGTGGTCTCCCATCCAAGTACTAACCAGGCCCAACACTGCTTAGCTTCCAAGATCAGATGAGATTGGGCGTATCCAGTGTGGTGTGGCTGTAGATGAGCTTTGTGGTTTCTGTTAGAACTTTTCTACTTCTAACTACTGGTTCATAAATGAATACGTTTGAAAATGGAATGCATCAACAGAACGGTGTTGGCAGTATAAAAAAAAATATCTACAGCACCTTGTATTCCCAGGTGGTCTCCCATCCAAGTACTAACCAGGCCCAACACTGCTTAGCTTCCAAGATCAGATGAGATTGGGCGTATCCAGTGTGGTGTGGCTGTAGATTAGCTTAGTGGTTTCTGTTAGAACTTTTCTACTTCTAACTACTGGTTCATAAATGAATACGTTTGAAAATTGAATGCATCAACAGAACGGTGTTGGCAGTATAAAAATATCTACAGCACCTTGTATTCCCAGGTGGTCTCCCATCCAAGTACTAACCAGGCCCAACACTGCTTGGCTTCCAAGATCAGATGAGATTGGGCATATCCAGTGTGGTGTGGCTGTAGATGAGCTTTATGGTTTCTGTTAGAACTTTTCTACTTCTAACTACTGGTTCATAAATGAATACGTTTGAAAATGGAATGCATCAACAGAACGGTGTTGGTAGTATAAAAATATCTACAGCACCTTGTATTCCCAGGTGGTCTCCCATCCAAGTACTAACCAGGCCCAACACTGCTTAGCTTCCAAGATCAGATGAGATTGGGCGTATCCAGTGTGGTGTCGCTGTAGATGAGCTTTATGGTTTCTGTTAGAACTTTTCTACTTCTAACTACTGGTTCATAAATGAATACGTTTGAAAATGGAATGCATCAACAGAACGGTGTTGGAAGTATAAAAATATCTACAGCACATTGTATTCCCAGGTGGTCTCCCATCCAAGTACTAACCATGCCCAACACTAATTAGCTTCCTAGATCAGATGAGATGAGATTGGGCGTATCCAGTGTGGTGTGACAGTATATGAGCTTTGTGGTTTCTGTTAGAACTTTTCTACTTCTAACTACTGGTTCATAAATGAATACGTTTGAAAATGGAATGCATCAACAGAACGGTGTTGGCAGTATAAAAATATCTACAGCACCATGTATTCCCAGGTGGTCTCCCATCCAAGTACTAACCAGGCCCAACACTGCTTAGCTTCCAAGATCAGATGAGATTGGGCATATCCAGTGTGGTGTGGCTGTAGAAGAGCTTTATGGTTTCTGTTAGTATTTTTCTACTTCTAACTACTGGTTCATAAATGAATACATTTGAAAATGGAATGCATCAACAGAACGGTGTTGGTAGTATAAAAATATCTACAGCACCTTGTATTCCCAGGTGGTCTCCCATCCAAGTACTAACCAGGCCCAACACTGCTTAGCTTCCAAGATCAGATGAAATTGGGCGTATCCAGTGAGGTGTGGCTGTAGATGAGCTTAGTGGTTTCTGTTAGAACTTTTCTACTTCTAACTACTGGTTCATAAATGAATACGTTTGAAAATTGAATGCATCAACAGAACGGTGTTGGCAGTATAAAAATATCTACAGCACCTTGTATTCCCAGGTGGTCTCCCATCCAAGTGCTAACCAGACCCAACACTGCTTAGCTTCCAAGATCAGATGAGATTGGGCGTATCCAGTGTGGTGTTGCTGTAGATGAACTTTCTGGTTTCTGTTAGAACTTTTCTACTTCTAACTACCGGTTCATAAATGAATACGTTTTAAAATGGAATGCATCAACAGAACGGTGTTGGCAGTATAAAAATATCTATAGCACCTTGTATTCCCAGGTGGTCTCCCATCCAAGTACTAACCAGGCCCAACACTACTTAGCTTCCAAGATCAGATGAGATTGGGCGTATCCAGTGTGGTGTGGCTGTAGATGAGCTTTGTGGTTTCTGTTAGAACTTTTCTACTTCTAACTACTGGTTCATAAATGAATACGTTTGAAAATGGAATGCATCAACAGAACGGTGTTGGCAGTATAAAAATATCTACAGCACCTTGTATTCCCAGGTGGTCTCCCATCCAAGTACTAACCAGGCCCAACACTGCTTAGTTTCCAAGATCAGATGAGATTGGGCGTATCCAGTGTGGTGTGGCTGTAGATGAGCTTTGTGGTTTCTGTTTGAACTTTTCTACTACTAACTACTGGTTCATAAATGAATACATTTGAAAATGGAATGCATCAACAGAACGGTGTTGGCAGTATAAAAATATCTACAGCACCTTGTATTCCCAGGTGGTCTCCCATCCAAGTACTAACCAGGCCCAACACTGCTTGGCTTCCAAGATCAGATGAGATTGGGCATATCCAGTGTGGTGTGGCTGTAGATGAGCTTTATGGTTTCTGTTAGAACTTTTCTACTTCTAACTACTGGTTCATAAATGAATACGTTTGAAAATGGAATGCATCAACAGAACGGTGTTGGAAGTATAAAAATATCTACAGCACATTGTATTCCCAGGTGGTCTCCCATCCAAGTACTAACCATGCCCAACACTAATTAGCTTCCTAGATCAGATGAGATGAGATTGGGCGTATCCAGTGTGGTGTAACAGTATATGAGCTTTGTGGTTTCTGTTAGAACTTTTCTACTTCTAACTACTGGTTCATAAATGAATACGTTTGAAAATGGAATGCATCAACAGAACGGTGTTGGCAGTATAAAAATATCTACAGCACCATGTATTCCCAGGTGGTCTCCCATCCAAGTACTAACCAGGCCCAACACTGCTTAGCTTCCAAGATCAGATGAGATTGGGCATATCCAGTGTGGTGTGGCTGTAGAAGAGCTTTATGGTTTCTGTTAGTATTTTTCTACTTCTAACTACTGGTTCATAAATGAATACATTTGAAAATGGAATGCATCAACAGAACGGTGTTGGTAGTATAAAAATATCTACAGCACCTTGTATTCCCAGGTGGTCTCCCATCCAAGTACTAACCAGGCCCAACACTGCTTAGCTTCCAAGATCAGATGAGATTGGGCGTATCCAGTGTGGTGTCGCTGTAGATGAGCTTTATGGTTTCTGTTAGAACTTTTCTACTTCTAACTACTGGTTCATAAATGAATACGTTTGAAAATGGAATGCATCAACAGAACGGTGTTGGAAGTATAAAAATATCTACAGCACATTGTATTCCCAGGTGGTCTCCCATCCAAGTACTAACCATGCCCAACACTAATTAGCTTCCTAGATCAGATGAGATGAGATTGGGCGTATCCAGTGTGGTGTAACAGTATATGAGCTTTGTGGTTTCTGTTAGAACTTTTCTACTTCTAACTACTGGTTCATAAATGAATACGTTTGAAAATGGAATGCATCAACAGAACGGTGTTGGCAGTATAAAAATATCTACAGCACCATGTATTCCCAGGTGGTCTCCCATCCAAGTACTAACCAGGCCCAACACTGCTTAGCTTCCAAGATCAGATGAGATTGGGCATATCCAGTGTGGTGTGGCTGTAGAAGAGCTTTATGGTTTCTGTTAGTATTTTTCTACTTCTAACTACTGGTTCATAAATGAATACATTTGAAAATGGAATGCATCAACAGAACGGTGTTGGTAGTATAAAAATATCTACAGCACCTTGTATTCCCAGGTGGTCTCCCATCCAAGTACTAACCAGGCCCAACACTGCTTAGCTTCCAAGATCAGATGAGATTGGGCGTATCCAGTGTGGTGTTGCTGTAGATGAACTTTCTGGTTTCTGTTAGAACTTTTCTACTTCTAACTACTGGTTCATAAATGAATACGTTTTAAAATGGAATGCATCAACAGAACGGTGTTGGCAGTATAAAATTATCTACAGCACCTTGTATTCCCAGGTGGTCTCCCATCCAAGTACTAACCAGGCCCAACACTGCTTAGCTTCCAAGATCAGATGAGATTGGGCATATCCAGTGTGGTGTGGCTGTAGAAGAGCTTTATGATTTCTGTTAGTACTTTTCTACTTCTAACTACTGGTTTATAAATGAATACGTTTGAAAATGGAATGCATCAACAGAACGGTGTTGGCAGTATAAAAATATCTACAGCACCTTGTATTCCCAGGTGGTCTCCCATCCAAGTACTAACCAGGCCCAACACTGCTTAGCTTCCAAGATCAGATGAGATTGGGCGTATCCAGTGTGGTGTGGCTGTAGATGAGCTTAGTGGTTTCTGTTAGAACTTTTCTACTTCTAACTACTGGTTCATAAATGAATACGTTTTAAAATGGAATGCATCAACAGAACGGTGTTGGCAGTATAAAAATATCTACAGCACCTTGTATTCCCAGGTGGTCTCCCATCCAAGTACTAACCAGGCCCAACACTGCTTAGCTTCCAAGATCAGATGAGATTGGGCGTATCCAGTGTGGTGTAGCTGTAGATGACCTTTGTGGTTTCTGTTTGAACTTTTCTACTTCTAACTACTGGTTCATAAATGAATACGTTTGAAAATGGAATGCATCAACAGAACGGTGTTGGTAGTATAAAAATATCTACAGCACCTTGTATTCCCAGGTGGTCTCCCATCCAAGTACTAACCAGGCCCAACACTGCTTAGCTTCCAAGATCAGATGAGATTGGGCGTATCCAGTGTGGTGTAGCTGTAGATGACCTTTGTGGTTTCTGTTAGAACTTTTCTACTTCTAACTACTGGTTCATAAATGAATACGTTTGAAAATGGAATGCATCAACAGAACGGTGTTGGTAGTATAAAAATATCTACAGCACATTGTATTCCCAGGTGGTCTCCCATCCAAGTACTAACCATGCCCAACACTAATTAGCTTCCTAGATCAGATGAGATGAGATTGGGCGTATCCAGTGTGGTGTGACAGTATATGAGCTTTGTGGTTTCTGTTAGAACTTTTCTACTTCTAACTACTGGTTCATAAATGAATACGTTTGAAAATGGAATGCATCAACAGAACGGTGTTGGCAGTATAAAAATATCTACAGCACCATGTATTCCCAGGTGGTCTCCCATCCAAGTACTAACCAGGCCCAACACTGCTTAGCTTCCAAGATCAGATGAGATTGGGCATATCCAGTGTGGTGTGGCTGTAGAAGTGCTTTATGGTTTCTGTTAGTATTTTTCTACTTCTAACTACTGGTTCATAAATGAATACATTTGAAAATGGAATGCATCAACAGAACGGTGTTGGTAGTATAAAAATATCTACAGCACCTTGTATTCCCAGGTGGTCTCCCATCCAAGTACTAACCAGGCCCAACACTGCTTAGCTTCCAAGATCAGATGAGATTGGGCGTATCCAGTGTGGTGTTGCTGTAGATGAACTTTCTGGTTTCTGTTAGAACTTTTCTACTTCTAACTACTGGTTCATAAATGAATACGTTTTAAAATGGAATGCATCAACAGAACGGTGTTGGCAGCGTAAAATTATCTACAGCACCTTGTATTCCCAGGTGGTCTCCCATCCAAGTACTAACCAGGCCCAACACTGCTTAGCTTCCAAGATCAGATGAGATTGGGCATATCCAGTGTGGTGTGGCTGTAGAAGAGCTTTATGATTTCTGTTAGTACTTTTCTACTTCTAACTACTGGTTTATAAATGAATACGTTTGAAAATGGAATGCATCAACAGAACGGTGTTGGCAGTATAAAAATATCTACAGCACCTTGTATTCCCAGGTGGTCTCCCATCCAAGTACTAACCAGGCCCAACACTGCTTAGCTTCCAAGATCAGATGAGATTGGGCGTATCCAGTGTGGTGTGGCTATAGATGAGCTTAGTGGTTTCTGTTAGAACTTTTCTACTTCTAACTACTGGTTCATAAATGAATACGTTTTAAAATGGAATGCATCAACAGAACGGTGTTGGCAGTATAAAAATATCTACAGCACCTTGTATTCCCAGGTGGTCTCCCATCCAAGTACTAACCAGGCCCAACACTGCTTAGCTTCCAAGATCAGATGAGATTGGGCGTATCCAGTGTGGTGTAGCTGTAGATGACCTTTGTGGTTTCTGTTTGAACTTTTCTACTTCTAACTACTGGTTCATAAATGAATACGTTTGAAAATGGAATGCATCAACAGAACGGTGTTAGCAGTATAAAAATATCTACAGCACCTTGTATTCCCAGGTGATCTCCCATCCAAGTACTAACCAGGCCCAACACTGCTTGGCTTCCAAGATCAGATGAGATTGGGCATATCCAGTGTGGTGTGGCTGTAGATGAGCTTTGTGGTTTCTGTTTGAACTTTTCTACTACTAACTACTGGTTCATAAATGAATACATTTGAAAATGGAATGCATCAACAGAACGGTGTTGGCAGTATAAAAATATCTACAGCACCTTGTATTCCCAGGCGGTCTCCCATCCAAGTACTAACCAGGCCCAACACTGCTTGGCTTCCAAGATCAGATGAGATTGGGCATATCCAGTGTGGTGTGGCTGTAGATGAGCTTTATGGTTTCTGTTAGAACTTTTCTACTTCTAACTACTGGTTCATAAATGAATACGTTTGAAAATGGAATGCATCAACAGAACGGTGTTAGTAGTATAAAAATATCTACAGCACCTTGTATTCCCAGGTGATCTCCCATCCAAGTACTAACCAGGCCCAACACTGCTTAGCTTCCAAGATCAGATGAGATTGGGCGTATCCAGTGTGGTGTCGCTGTAGATGAGCTTTATGATTTCTGTTAGAACTTTTCTACTTCTAACTACTGGTTCATAAATGAATACGTTTGAAAATGGAATGCATCAACAGAACGGTGTTGGTAGTATAAAAATATCTACAGCACATTGTATTCCCAGGTGGTCTCCCATCCAAGTACTAACCATGCCCAACACTGCTTAGCTTCCTAGATCAGATGAGATGAGATTGGGCGTATCCAGTGTGGTGTGGCAGTATATGAGCTTTGTGGTTTCTGTTAGAACTTTTCTACTTCTAACTACTGGTTCATAAATGAATACGTTTGAAAATGGAATGCATCAACAGAACGGTGTTGGCAGTATAAAAATATCTACAGCACCTTGTATTCCCAGGTGGTCTCCCATCCAAGTACTAACCAGGCCCAACACTGCTTAGTTTCCAAGATCAGATGAGATTGGGCGTATCCAGTGTGGTGTTGCTGTAGATGAAATTTCTGGTTCTGTTAGAACTTTTCTACTTCTAACTACTGGTTCATAAATGAATACGTTTTAAAATGGAATGCATCAACAGAACGGTGTTGGCAGTATAAAAAAAAATATCTACAGCACCTTGTATTCCCAGGCGGTCTCCCATCCAAGTACTAACCAGGCCCAACACTGCTTAGCTTCCAAGATCAGATGAGATTGGGCGTATCCAGTGTGGTGTGGCTGTAGATGAGCTTTGTGGTTTCTGTTAGAACTTTTCTACTTCTAACTACTGGTTCATAAATGAATACATTTGAAAATGGAATGCATCAACAGAACGGTGTTGGCAGTATAAAAATATCTACAGCACCTTGTATTCCCAGGTGGTCTCCCATCCAAGTACTAACCAGGCCCAACACTGCTTAGCTTCCAAGATCAGATGAGATTGGGCGTATCCAGTGTGGTGTTGCTGTAGATGAGCTTTGTGGTTTCTGTTAGAACTTTTCTACTTCTAACTACTGGTTCATAAATGAATACGTTTGAAAATGGAATGCATCAACAGAACGGTGTTGGCAGTATAAAAATATCTACAGCACCTTGTATTCCCAGGTGGTCTCCCATCCAAGTACTAACCAGGCACAACACTGCTTAGCTTCCAAGATCAGATGAGATTGGGCGTATCCAGTGTGGTGTGGCTGTAGATGAGCTTTGTGGTTTCTGTTAGAACTTTTCTACTTCTAACTACTGGTTCATAAATGAATACGTTTGAAAATGGAATGCATTAACAGAACGGTGTTGGCAGTATAAAAAAAAATATCTACAGCACCTTGTATTCCCAGGTGGTCTCCCATCCAAGTACTAACCAGGCCCAACACTGCTTAGCTTCCAAGATCAGATGAGATTGGGCGTATCCAGAGTGGTGTGGCTGTAGATTAGCTTAGTGGTTTCTGTTAGAATTTTTCTACTTCTAACTACTGGTTCATAAATGAATACGTTTGAAAATTGAATGCATCAACAGAACGGTGTTGGCAGTATAAAAATATCTACAGCACCTTGTATTCCCAGGTGGTCTCCCATCCAAGTGCTAACCAGACCCAACACTGCTTAGCTTCCAAGATCAGATGAGATTGGGCGTATCCAGTGTGGTGCGGCTGTAGATGAGCTTTGTGGTTTCTGTTAGAACTTTTCTACTTCTAACTACTGGTTCATAAATGAATACGTTTGAAAATGGAATGCATCAACAGAACGGTGTTGGCAGTATAAAAATATCTACAGCACCTTGTATTCCCAGGTGGTCTCCCATCCAAGTACTAACCAGGCCCAACACTGCTTAGTTTCCAAGATCAGATGAGATTGGGCGTATCCAGTGTGGTGTGGCTGTAGATGAGCTTTGTGGTTTCTGTTTGAACTTTTCTACTACTAACTACTGGTTCATAAATGAATACATTTGAAAATGGAATGCATCAACAGAACGGTGTTGGCAGTATAAAAATATCTACAGCACCTTGTATTCCCAGGTGGTCTCCCATCCAAGTACTAACCAGGCCCAACACTGCTTGGCTTCCAAGATCAGATGAGATTGGGCATATCCAGTGTGGTGTGGCTGTAGATGAGCTTTATGGTTTCTGTTAGAACTTTTCTACTTCTAACTACTGGTTCATAAATGAATACGTTTGAAAATGGAATGCATCAACAGAACGGTGTTGGTAGTATAAAAATATCTACAGCACCTTGTATTCCCAGGTGGTCTCCCATCCAAGTACTAACCAGGCCCAACACTGCTTAGCTTCCAAGATCAGATGAGATTGGGCGTATCCAATGTGGTGTCGCTGTAGATGAGCTTTATGGTTTCTGTTAGAACTTTTCTACTTCTAACTACTGGTTCATAAATGAATACGTTTGAAAATGGAATGCATCAACAGAACGGTGTTGGTAGTATAAAAATATCTACAGCACATTGTATTCCCAGGTGGTCTCCCATCCAAGTACTAACCATGCCCAACACTAATTAGCTTTCTAGATCAGATGAGATGAGATTGGGCGTATCCAGTGTGGTGTGACAGTATATGAGCTTTGTGGTTTCTGTTAGAACTTTTCTACTTCTAACTACTGGTTCATAAATGAATACGTTTGAAAATGGAATGCATCAACAGAACGGTGTTGGCAGTATAAAAATATCTACAGCACCATGTATTCCCAGGTGGTCTCCCATCCAAGTACTAACCAGGCCCAACACTGCTTAGCTTCCAAGATCAGATGAGATTGGGCATATCCAGTGTGGTGTGGCTGTAGAAGAGCTTTATGGTTTCTGTTAGTACTTTTCTACTTCTAACTACTGGTTCATAAATGAATACATTTGAAAATGGAATGCATCAACAGAACGGTGTTGGTAGTATAAAAATATCTACAGCACCTTGTATTCCCAGGTGGTCTCCCATCCAAGTACTAACCAGGCCCAACACTGCTTAGCTTCCAAGATCAGATGAGATTGGGCGTATCCAGTGTGGTGTTGCTGTAGATGAACTTTCTGGTTTCTGTTAGAACTTTTCTACTTCTAACTACTGGTTCATAAATGAATACGTTTTAAAATGGAATGCATCAACAGAACGGTGTTGGCAGTATAAAATTATCTACAGCACCTTGTATTCCCAGGTGGTCTCCCATCCAAGTACTAACCAGGCCCAACACTGCTTAGCTTCCAAGATCAGATGAGATTGGGCATATCCAGTGTGGTGTGGCTGTAGAAGAGCTTTATGATTTCTGTTAGTACTTTTCTACTTCTAACTACTGGTTTATAAATGAATACGTTTGAAAATGGAATGCATCAACAGAACGGTGTTGGCAGTATAAAAATATCTACAGCACCTTGTATTCCCAGGTGGTCTCCCATCCAAGTACTAACCAGGCCCAACACTGCTTAGCTTCCAAGATCAGATGAGATTGGGCGTATCCAGTGTGGTGTGGCTGTAGATGAGCTTAGTGGTTTCTGTTAGAACTTTTCTACTTCTAACTACTGGTTCATAAATGAATACGTTTTAAAATGGAATGCATCAACAGAACGGTGTTGGCAGTATAAAAATATCTACAGCACTTTGTATTCCCAGGTGGTCTCCCATCCAAGTACTAACCAGGCCCAACACTGCTTAGCTTCCAAGATCAGATGAGATTGGGCGTATCCAGTGTGGTGTAGCTGTAGATGACCTTTGTGGTTTCTGTTTGAACTTTTCTACTTCTAACTACTGGTTCATAAATGAATACGTTTGAAAATGGAATGCATCAACAGAACGGTGTTAGCAGTATAAAAATATCTACAGCACCTTGTATTCCCAGGTGGTCTCCCATCCAAGTACTAACCAGGCCCAACACTGCTTAGCTTCCAAGATCAGATGAGATTGGGCGTATCCAGTGTGGTGTGGCTGTAGATGAACTTTCTGGTTTCTGTTAGAACTTTTCTACTTCTAACTACTGGTTCATAAATGAATACATTTTAAAATGGAATGCATCAACAGAACGGTGTTGGCAAAATAAAAATATCTACAGCACCTTGTATTCCCAGGTGGTCTCCCATCCAAGTACTAACCAGGCACAATACACTGCTTAGCTTCCAAGATCAGATGAGATTGGGCGAATCCAGTGTGGTGTGGCTGTAGATGAGCTTTGTGGTTTCTGTTTGAACTTTTCTACTAACTACTGGTTCATAAATGAATACGTTTTAAAATGGAATGCATCAACAGAACGGTGTTGGCAGTATAAAATATCTACAGCACCTTGTATTCCCAGGTGGTCTCCCATCCAAGTACTAACCAGGCACAATACACTGCTTAGCTTCCAAGATCAGATGAGATTAGGCGTATCCAGTGTGGTGTTGCTGTAGATGAACTTTCTGGTTTGTTAGAACTTTTCTACTTCTAACTACTGGTTCATAAATGAATACTTTTTAAAATGGAATGCATCAACAGAATGGTGTTGGCAGTATAAAAATATCTACAGCACCTTGTATTCCTAGGTGGTCTCCCATCCAAGTACTAACCAGGCCCAACACTGCTTAGCTTCCAAGTTCAGATGAGATTGGGCGTATCCAGTGTGGTGTGGCTGTAGATGAACTTTATGGTTTCTGTTAGAACTTTTCTACTTCTAACTACTGGTTCATAAATGAATACGTTTTAAAATGGAATGCATCAACAGAACGGTGTTGGCAGTATAAAAATATCTACAGCACCTTGTATTCCCAGGTGGTCTCCCATCCAAGTACTAACCAGGCACAATACACTGCTTAGCTTCCAAGATCAGATGAGATTGGGCGAATCCAGTGTGGTGTGGCTGTAGATGAGCTTTGTGGTTTCTGTTAGAACTTTTCTACTTCTAACTACTGGTTCATAAATGAATACATTTGAAAATGGAATGCATCAACAGAACGGTGTTGGCAGTATAAAAATATCTACAGCACCTTGTATTCCCAGGTGGTCCCCCATCCAAGTACTAAACAGGCGCAACACAGCTTAGCTTCCAAGACCAGATGAGATTGGGCGTATCCAGTGTGGTGTGGCTGTAGATGAGCTTTGTGGTTTCTGTTTGAACTTTTCTACTTCTAACTACTGGTTAATAAATGAATACATTTGAAAATGGAATGCATCAACAGAATGGTGTTGGTAGTATAAAAATATCTACAGCACCTTGTATTCCCAGGTGGTCTCCCATCCAAGTACTAACCAGGCCCAACACTGCTTAGCTTCCAAGATCAGATGAGATTGGGCGTATCCAGTGTGGTGTGGCTGTAGATGAGCTTTATGGTTTCTGTTAGAACTTTTCTACTTCTAACTACTGGTTCATAAATGAATACGTTTGAAAATGGATTGCATCAACAGAACGGTGTTGGCAGTCTAAAAATATCTACAGTACCTTGTATTCCCAGGTGGTCTCCCATCCAAGTACTAACCAGGCCCAACACTGCTTAGCTTCCAAGATCAGATGAGATTGGGCGTATCCAGTGTGGTGTGGCTGTAGATGAGCTTTGTGGTTTCTGTTAGAACTTTTCTACTTCTAACTACTGGTTCATAAATGAATACGTTTGAAAATGGAATGCATCAACAGAACGGTGTTGGCAGTATAAAAATATCTACAGCACCTTGTATTCCAGGTGGTCTCCCATCCAAGTACTAACCAGGCCCAACACTGCTTAGCTTCCAAGATCAGATGAGATTGGGCGTATCCAGTGTGGTGTGGCTGTAGATGAACTTTCTGGTTTCTGTTAGAACTTTTCTACTTCTAACTACTGGTTCATAAATGAATACGTTTTAAAATGGAATGCATCAACAGAACGGTGTTGGCAGTATAAAAATATCTACAGCACCTTGTATTCCCAGGTGGTCTCCCATCCAAGTACTAACCAGGCACAATACACTGCTTAGCTTCCAAGATCAGATGAGATTGGTCGAATCCAGTGTGGTGTGGCTGTAGATGAGCTTTGTGGTTTCTGTGTGAACTTTTCTACTTCTAACTACTGGTTCATAAATGAATACATTTGAAAATGGAATGCATCAACAGAATGGTGTTGGTAGTATAAAAATATCTACAGCACCTTGTATTCCCAGGTGGTCTCCCATCCAAGTACTAACCAGGCCCAACACTGCTTAGCTAACAAGATCAGATGAGATTGGGCGTATCCAGTGTGGTGTGGCTGTAGATGAGCTTTATGGTTTCTGTTAGAACTTTTCTACTTCTAACTACTGGTTCATAAATGAATACGTTTGAAAATGGAATGCATCAACAGAACGGTGTTGGCAGTATAAAAAAAAATATCTACAGCACCTTGTATTCCCAGGTGGTCTCCCATCCAAGTACTAACCAGGCCCAACACTGCTTAGCTTCCAAGATCAGATGAGATTGGGCGTATCCAGTGTGGTGTGGCTGTAGATGAGCTTTGTGGTTTCTGTTAGAACTTTTCTACTTCTAACTACTGGTTCATAAATGAATACGTTTGAAAATGGAATGCATCAACAGAACGGTGTTGGTAGTATAAAAATATTTACAGCACCTTGTATTCCCAGGTGGTCTCCCATCCAAGTACTAACCAGGCCCAAAACTGCTTAGCTTCCAAGATCAGATGAGATTGGGCGTATCCAGTGTGGTGTGGCTGTAGATGAGCTTTGTGGTTTCTTTTAGAACTTTTCTACTTCTAACTACTGGTTCATAAATGAATACGTTTGAAAATGGAATGCATCAACAGAACGGTGTTGGTAGTATAAAAATATCTACAGCACCTTGTATTCCCAGGTGGTCTCCCATCCAAGTACTAACCAGGCCCAAAACTGCTTCGCTTCCAAGATCAGATGAGATTGGGCGTATCCAGTGTGGTGTGGCTGTAGATGAGCATTATGATTTCTGTTAAAACTTTTCTACTTCTAACTACTGGTTCATAAATGAATACGTTTGAAAATGGAATGCATCAACAGAACGGTGTTGGTAGTATAAAAATATCTACAGCACCTTGTATTTCCAGGTGGTCTCCCATCCAAGTACTAACCAGGCCCAACACTGCTTAGCTTCCAAGATCAGATGAGATTGGGCCTATCCAGTGTGGTGTGGCTGTAGATGAACTTTGTGGTTTCTGTTAGAACTTTTCTACTTCTAACTACTGGTTCATAAATGAATACATTTGAAAATTGAATGCATCAACAGAACGGTGTTGGCAGTATAAAAATATCTACAGCACCTTGTATTCCCAGGTGGTCTCCCATCCAAGTACTAACCAGGCCCAACACTGTTTAGCTTCCAAGATCAGATGAGATTGGGCGTATCCAGTGTGGTGTGGCTGTAGATGAGCTTTGTGGTTTCTGTTAGAACTTTTCTACTTCTAACTACTGGTTCATAAATGAATACGTTTGAAAATGGAATGCATCAACAGAACGGTGTTGGCAGTATAAAAATATCTACAGCACCTTGTATTCCCAGGTGGTCTCCCATCCAAGTACTAACCAGGCCCAACACTGCTTAGCTTCCAAGATCAGATGAGATTGGGCGTATCCAGTGTGGTGTGGCTGTAGATGAGCTTTGTGGTTTCTGTTTGAACTTTTCTACTTCTAACTACTGGTTCATAAATGAATACATTTGAAAATTGAATGCATCAACAGAACGGTGTTGGCAGTATAAAAATATCTACAGCACCTTGTATTCCCTGGTGGTCTCCCATCCAAGTACTAACCAGGCCCAACACTGCTTAGCTTCCAAGATCAGATGAGATTGGGCGTATCCAGTGTGGTGTGGCTGTAAATGAACTTTGTGGTTTCTGTTAGAACTATTCTACTTCTAACTACTGGTTCATAAATGAATACGTTTGAAAATGGAATGCATCAACAGAATGGTGTTGGCAGTATAAAAATATCTACAGCACCTTGTATTCCCAGGTGGTCTCCCATCCAAGTACTAACCAGGCCCAACACTGCTTAGCTTCACAGATCAGATGAGATTGGCCGTATCCAGTGTGGTGTGGCTGTAGATGAGCTTTATGGTTTCTGTTAGAACTTTTCTACTTCTAACTACTGGTTCATAAATGAATACGTTTGAAAATGGAATGCATCAACAGAACGGTGTTGGTAGTATAAAAATATCTACAGCACATTGTATTCCCAGGTGGTCTCTCATCCAAGTACTAACCATGCCCAACACTGCGTAGCTTCCTAGATCAGATGAGATGAGATTGGGCGTATCCAGTGTGGTGTGGCAGTAGATGAGCTTTGTGGTTTCTGTTAGAACTGTTCTACTTCTAACTACTGGTTCATAAATGAATACGTTTGAAAATGGAATGCATCAACAGAACGGTGTTGGCAGTATAAAAATATCTACAGCACCTATGTATTCCCAGGTGGTCTCCCATCCAAGTACTAACCAGGCCCAACACTGCTTAGCTTCCAAGATCAGATGAGATTGGGCATATCCAGTGTGGTGTGGCTGTAGAAGAGCTTTATGGTTTCTGTTAGTACTTTTCTACTTCTAACTACTGGTTCATAAATGAATACGTTTGAAAATGGAATGCATCAACAGAACGGTGTTGGCAGTATAAAAATATCTACAGCACCTTGTATTCCCAGGTGGTCTCCCATCCAAGTACTAACCAGGCCCAACACTGCTTAGCTTCCAAGATCAGATGAGATTGGGCGTATCCAGTGTGGTGTTGCTGTAGATGAACTTTCTGGTTTCTGTTAGAACTTTTCTACTTCTAACTACTGGTTCATAAATGAATACGTTTGAAAATGGAATGCATCAACAGAACGGTGTTGGCAGTATAAAAATATCTACAGCACCTTGTATTCCCAGGTGGTCTCCCATCCAAGTACTAACCAGGCCCAACACTGCTTAGCTTCCAAGATCAGATGAGATTGGGCGTATCCAGTGTTGTGTGGCTGTAGATGAGCTTTGTGGTTTCTGTTTGAACTTTTCTACTTCTAACTACTGGTTCATAAATGAATACGTTTTAAAATGGAATGCATCAACAGAACGGTGTTGGCAGTATAAAATTATCTACAGCACCTTGTATTCCCAGGTGGTCTCCCATCCAAGTACTAACCAGTCCCAACACTGCTTAGCTAACAAGATCAGATGAGATTGGGCGTATCCAGTGTGGTGTTGCTGTAGATGAACTTTCTGGTTTGTTAGAACTTTTCTACTTCTAACTACTGGTTCATAAATGAATACTTTTTAAAATGGAATGCATCAACAGAATGGTGTTGGCAGTATAAAAATATCTACAGCACCTTGTATTCCCAGGTGGTCTCCCATCCAAGTACTAACCAGGCCCAACACTGCTTAGCTTCCAAGATCAGATGAGATTTGGCGTATCCAGTGTGGTGTGGCTGTAGATGAACTTTATGGTTTCTGTTAGAACTTTTCTACTTCTAACTACTGGTTCATAAATGAATACGTTTGAAAATGGAATGCATCAACAGAACGGTGTTGGCAGTATAAAAATATCTACAGTACCTTGTATTCCCAGGTGGTCTCCCATCCAAGTACTGACCAGGCCCAACACTGCTTAGCTTCCAAGATCAGATGAGATTTGGCGTATCCAGTGTGGTGTGGCTGTAGATGAGCTTTGTGGTTTCTGTTTGAACTTTTCTACTTCTAACTACTGGTTCATTAAATGAATACATTTGAAAATTGAATGCATCAACAGAACGGTGTTGGCAGTATAAAAATATCTACAGCACCTTGTATTCTCAGGTGGTCTCCCATCCAAGTACTAACCAGGCCCAACACTGCTTAGCTTCCAAGATCAGATGAGATTGGGCGTATCCAGTGTGGTGTGGCTGTAGATGAGCTTTGTGGTTTCTGTTAGAACTTTTCTACTTCTAACTACTGGTTCATAAATGAATACGTTTGAAAATGGAATGCATCAACAGAACGGTGTTGGCAGTATAAAAATATCTACAGCACCTTGTATTCCAGGTGGACTCCCATCCAAGTACTAACCAGACCCAACACTGCTTAGCTTCCAAGATCAGATGAGATTGGGCGTATCCAGTGTGGTGTGGCTGTAGATGAACTTTGTGGTTTCTGTTAGAACTTTTCTACTTCTAACTACTGGTTCATAAATGAATACGTTTGAAAATGGAATGCATCAACAGAACGGTGTTGGCAGTATAAAAATATCTACAGCACCTTGTATTCCCAGGTGGTCTCCCATACAAGTACTGACCAGGCCCAACACTGCTTAGCTTCCAAGATCAGATGAGATTGGGCGTATCCAGTGTGGTGTGGCTGTAGATGAGCTTTGTGGTTTCTGTTTGAACTTTTCTACTTCTAACTACTGGTTCATAAATGAATACATTTGAAATTTGAATGCATCAACAGAACGGTGTTGGCAGTATAAAAATATCTATAGCACCTTGTATTCCCAGGTGGTCTCCCATCCAAGTACTAACCAGGCACAACACTGCTTAGCTTCACAAGATCAGATGAGATTGGGCGTATCCAGTGTGGTGTGGCTGTAGATGAGCTTTATGGTTTCTGTTAGAACTATTCTACTTCTAACTACTGGTTCATAAATGAATACGTTTGAAAATGGAATGCATCAACAGAACGGTGTTGGTAGTATAAAAATATCTACAGCACCTTGTATTCCCAGGTGGTCTCCCATCCAAGTACTAACCAGGCCCAACACTGCTTAGCTTCACAAGATCAGATGAAATTGGGCGTATCCAGTGTGGTGTGGCTGTATATGAGCTTTATGGTTTCTGTTAGAACTATTCTACTTCTAACTACTGGTTCATAAATGAATACGTTTGAAAATGGAATGCATCAACAGAACGGTGTTGGTAGTATAAAAATATCTACAGCACATTGTATTCCCAGGTGGTCTCTCATCCAAGTACTAACCATGCCCAACACTGCGTAGCTTCCTAGATCAGATGAGATGAGATTGGGCGTATCCAGTGTGGTGTGGCAGTAGATGAGCTTTGTGGTTTCTGTTAGAACTTTTCTACTTCTAACTACTGGTTCATAAATGAATACGTTTGAAAATGGAATGCATCAACAGAACGGTGTTGGCAGTATAAAAATATCTACAGCACCTATGTATTCCCAGGTGGTCTCCCATCCAAGTACTAACCAGGCCCAACACTGCTTAACTTCCAAGATCAGATGAGATTGGGCATATCCAGTGTGGTGTGGCTGTAGAAGAGCTTTATGGTTTCTGTTAGTACTTTTCTACTTCTAACTACTGGTTCATAAATGAATACGTTTGAAAATGGAATGCATCAACAGAACGGTGTTGGCAGTATAAAAATATCTACAGCACCTTGTATTCCCAGGTGGTCTCCCATCCAAGTACTAACCAGGCCCAACACTGCTTAGCTTCCAAGATCAGATGAGATTGGGCGTATCCAGTGTGGTGTTGCTGTAGATGAACTTTCTGGTTTCTGTTAGAACTTTTCTACTTCTAACTACTGGTTCATAAATGAATACGTTTGAAAATGGAATGCATCAACAGAACGGTGTTGGCAGTATAAAAATATCTACAGCACCTTGCATTCCCAGGTGGTCTCCCATCCAAGTACTAACCAGGCCCAACACTGCTTAGCTTCCAAGATCAGATGAGATTGGGCGTATCCAGTGTTGTGTGGCTGTAGATGAGCTTTGTGGTTTCTGTTTGAACTTTTCTACTTCTAACTACTGGTTCATAAATGAATACGTTTTAAAATGGAATGCATCAACAGAACGGTGTTGGCAGTATAAAATTATCTACAGCACCTTGTATTCCCAGGTGGTTTCCCATCCAAGTACTAACCAGTCCCAACACTGCTTAGCTAACAAGATCAGATGAGATTGGGCGTATCCAGTGTGGTGTTGCTGTAGATGAACTTTCTGGTTTGTTAGAACTTTTCTACTTCTAACTACTGGTTCATAAATGAATACTTTTTAAAATGGAATGCATCAACAGAATGGTGTTGGCAGTATAAAAATATCTACAGCACCTTGTATTCCCAGGTGGTCTCCCATCCAAGTACTAACCAGGCCCAACACTGCTTAGCTTCCAAGATCAGATGAGATTTGGCGTATCCAGTGTGGTGTGGCTGTAGATGAACTTTCTGGTTTCTGTTAGAACTTTTCTACTTCTAACTACTGGTTCATAAATGAATACGTTTTAAAATGGAATGCATCAACAGAACGGTGTTGGCAGTATAAAAATATCTACAGCACCTTGTATTCCCAGGTGGTCTCCCATCCAAGTACTAACCAGGCACAATACACTGCTTAGCTTCCAAGATCAGATGAGATTGGGCGAATCCAGTGTGGTGTGGCTGTAGATGAGCTTTGTGGTTTCTGTTAGAACTTTTCTACTTCTAACTACTGGTTCATAAATGAATACGTTTGAAAATGGAATGCATCAACAGAACGGTGTTGGCAGTATAAAAATATCTACAGCACCTTGTATTCCCAGGTGGTCCCCCATCCAAGTACTAACCAGGCGCAACACAGCTTAGCTTCCA
>NW_026967833.1:25000-62500 GCF_028390025.1 Pseudophryne corroboree | reverse complement strand
TTGGGCGTATCCAGTGTGGTGTGGCTGTAGATGAGCTTAGTGGTTTCTGTTAGAACTTTTCTACTTCTAACTACTGGTTCATAAATGAATACGTTTTAAAATGGAATGCATCAACAGAATGGTGTTGGCAGTATAAAAATATCTACAGCACCTTGTATTCCCAGGTGGTCTCCCATCCAAGTACTAACCAGGCCCAACACTGCTTAGCTTCACAAGATCAGATGAGATTGGCCGTATCCAGTGTGGTGTGGCTGTAGATGAGCTTTATGGTTTCTGTTAGAACTTTTCTACTTCTAACTACTGGTTCATAAATGAATACGTTTGAAAATGGAATGCATCAACAGAACGGTGTTGGTAGTATAAAAATATCTACAGCACATTGTATTCCCAGGTGGTCTCTCATCCAAGTACTAACCATGCCCAACACTGCGTAGCTTCCTAGATCAGATGAGATGAGATTGGGCGTATCCAGTGTGGTGTGGCAGTTGATGAGCTTTGTGGTTTCTGTTAGAACTTTTCTACTTCTAAATACTGGTTCATAAATGAATACGTTTGAAAATGGAATGCATCAACAGAACGGTGTTGGCAGTATAAAAATATCTACAGCACCTATGTATTCCCAGGTGGTCTCCCATCCAAGTACTAACCAGGCCCAACACTGCTTAGCTTCCAAGATCAGATGAGATTGGGCATATCCAGTGTGGTGTGGCTGTAGAAGAGCTTTATGTTTTCTGTTAGTACTTTTCTACTTCTAACTACTGGTTCATAAATGAATACGTTTGAAAATGGAATGCATCAACAGAACGGTGTTGGCAGTATAAAAATATCTACAGCACCTTGTATTCCCAGGTGGTCTCCCATCCAAGTACTAACCAGGCCCAACACTGCTTAGCTTCCAAGATCAGATGAGATTGGGCGTATCCAGTGTGGTGTTGCTGTAGATGAACTTTCTGGTTTCTGTTAGAACTTTTCTACTTCTAACTACTGGTTCATAAATGAATACGTTTGAAAATGGAATGCATCAACAGAACGGTGTTGGCAGTATAAAAATATCTACAGCACCTTGTATTCCCAGGTGGTCTCCCATCCAAGTACTAACCAGGCCCAACACTGCTTAGCTTCCAAGATCAGATGAGATTGGGCGTATCCAGTGTTGTGTGGCTGTAGATGAGCTTTGTGGTTTCTGTTTGAACTTTTCTACTTCTAACTACTGGTTCATAAATGAATACGTTTTAAAATGGAATGCATCAACAGAACGGTGTTGGCAGTATAAAATTATCTACAGCACCTTGTATTCCCAGGTGGTCTCCCATCCAAGTACTAACCAGGCCCAACACTGCTTAGCTTCCAAGATCAGATGAGATTTGGCGTATCCAGTGTGGTGTGGCTGTAGATGAACTTTATGGTTTCTGTTAGAACTTTTCTACTTCTAACTACTGGTTCATAAATGAATACGTTTGAAAATGGAATGCATCAACAGAACGGTGTTGGCAGTATAAAAATATCTACAGTACCTTGTATTCCCAGGTGGTCTCCCATCCAAGTACTGACCAGGCCCAACACTGCTTAGCTTCCAAGATCAGATGAGATTTGGCGTATCCAGTGTGGTGTGGCTGTAGATGAGCTTTGTGGTTTCTGTTTGAACTTTTCTACTTCTAACTACTGGTTCATTAAATGAATACATTTGAAAATTGAATGCATCAACAGAACGGTGTTGGCAGTATAAAAATATCTACAGCACCTTGTATTCTCAGGTGGTCTCCCATCCAAGTACTAACCAGGCCCAACACTGCTTAGCTTCCAAGATCAGATGAGATTGGGCGTATCCAGTGTGGTGTGGCTGTAGATGAGCTTTGTGGTTTCTGTTAGAACTTTTCTACTTCTAACTACTGGTTCATAAATGAATACGTTTGAAAATGGAATGCATCAACAGAACGGTGTTGGCAGTATAAAAATATCTACAGCACCTTGTATTCCAGGTGGACTCCCATCCAAGTACTAACCAGGCCCAACACTGCTTAGCTTCCAAGATCAGATGAGATTGGGCGTATCCAGTGTGGTGTGGCTGTAGATGAACTTTGTGGTTTCTGTTAGAACTTTTCTACTTCTAACTACTGGTTCATAAATGAATACGTTTGAAAATGGAATGCATCAACAGAACGGTGTTGGCAGTATAAAAATATCTACAGCACCTTGTATTCCCAGGTGGTCTCCCATACAAGTACTGACCAGGCCCAACACTGCTTAGCTTCCAAGATCAGATGAGATTGGGCGTATCCAGTGTGGTGTGGCTGTAGATGAGCTTTGTGGTTTCTGTTTGAACTTTTCTACTTCTAACTACTGGTTCATAAATGAATACATTTGAAATTTGAATGCATCAACAGAACGGTGTTGGCAGTATAAAAATATCTATAGCACCTTGTATTCCCAGGTGGTCTCCCATCCAAGTACTAACCAGGCACAACACTGCTTTGCTTCACAAGATCAGATGAGATTGGGCGTATCCAGTGTGGTGTGGCTGTAGATGAGCTTTATGGTTTCTGTTAGAACTATTCTACTTCTAACTACTGGTTCATAAATGAATACGTTTGAAAATGGAATGCATCAACAGAACGGTGTTGGTAGTATAAAAATATCTACAGCACCTTGTATTCCCAGGTGGTCTCCCATCCAAGTACTAACCAGGCCCAACACTGCTTAGCTTCACAAGATCAGATGAAATTGGGCGTATCCAGTGTGGTGTGGCTGTATATGAGCTTTATGGTTTCTGTTAGAACTATTCTACTTCTAACTACTGGTTCATAAATGAATACGTTTGAAAATGGAATGCATCAACAGAACGGTGTTGGTAGTATAAAAATATCTACAGCACATTGTATTCCCAGGTGGTCTCTCATCCAAGTACTAACCATGCCCAACACTGCGTAGCTTCCTAGATCAGATGAGATGAGATTGGGCGTATCCAGTGTGGTGTGGCAGTAGATGAGCTTTGTGGTTTCTGTTAGAACTTTTCTACTTCTAACTACTGGTTCATAAATGAATACGTTTGAAAATGGAATGCATCAACAGAACGGTGTTGGCAGTATAAAAATATCTACAGCACCTATGTATTCCCAGGTGGTCTCCCATCCAAGTACTAACCAGGCCCAACACTGCTTAACTTCCAAGATCAGATGAGATTGGGCATATCCAGTGTGGTGTGGCTGTAGAAGAGCTTTATGGTTTCTGTTAGTACTTTTCTACTTCTAACTACTGGTTCATAAATGAATACGTTTGAAAATGGAATGCACCAACAGAACGGTGTTGGCAGTATAAAAATATCTACAGCACCTTGTATTCCCAGGTGGTCTCCCATCCAAGTACTAACCAGGCCCAACACTGCTTAGCTTCCAAGATCAGATGAGATTGGGCGTATCCAGTGTGGTGTTGCTGTAGATGAACTTTCTGGTTTCTGTTAGAACTTTTCTACTTCTAACTACTGGTTCATAAATGAATACGTTTGAAAATGGAATGCATCAACAGAACGGTGTTGGCAGTATAAAAATATCTACAGCACCTTGTATTCCCAGGTGGTCTCCCATCCAAGTACTAACCAGGCCCAACACTGCTTAGCTTCCAAGATCAGATGAGATTGGGCGTATCCAGTGTGGTGTGGCTGTAGATGAGCTTTGTGGTTTCTGTTTGAACTTTTCTACTTCTAACTACTGGTTCATAAATGAATACGTTTTAAAATGGAATGCATCAACAGAACGGTGTTGGCAGTATAAAATTATCTACAGCACCTTGTATTCCCAGGTGGTTTCCCATCCAAGTACTAACCAGTCCCAACACTGCTTAGCTAACAAGATCAGATGAGATTGGGCGTATCCAGTGTGGTGTTGCTGTAGATGAACTTTCTGGTTTGTTAGAACTTTTCTACTTCTAACTACTGGTTCATAAATGAATACTTTTTAAAATGGAATGCATCAACAGAATGGTGTTGGCAGTATAAAAATATCTACAGCACCTTGTATTCCCAGGTGGTCTCCCATCCAAGTACTAACCAGGCCCAACACTGCTTAGCTTCCAAGATCAGATGAGATTTGGCGTATCCAGTGTGGTGTGGCTGTAGATGAACTTTCTGGTTTCTGTTAGAACTTTTCTACTTCTAACTACTGGTTCATAAATGAATACGTTTTAAAATGGAATGCATCAACAGAACGGTGTTGGCAGTATAAAAATATCTACAGCACCTTGTATTCCCAGGTGGTCTCCCATCCAAGTACTAACCAGACACAATACACTGCTTAGCTTCCAAGATCAGATGAGATTGGGCGAATCCAGTGTGGTGTGGCTGTAGATGAGCTTTGTGGTTTCTGTTAGAACTTTTCTACTTCTAACTACTGGTTCATAAATGAATACGTTTGAAAATGGAATGCATCAACAGAACGGTGTTGGCAGTATAAAAATATCTACAGCACCTTGTATTCCCAGGTGGTCCCCCATCCAAGTACTAACCAGGCGCAACACAGCTTAGCTTCCAAGACCAGATGAGATTGGGCGTATCCAGTGTGGTATGGCTGTAGATGAGCTTTGTGGTTTCTGTTTGAACTTTTCTACTTCTAACTACTGGTTCATAAATGAATACATTTGAAAATGGAATGCATCAACAGAATGGTGTTGGTAGTATAAAAATATCTACAGCACCTTGTATTCCCAGGTGGTCTCCCATCCAAGTACTAACCAGGCCCAACACTGCTTAGCTAACAAGATCAGATGAGATTGGGCGTATCCAGTGTGGTGTGGCTGTAGATGAACTTTATGGTTTCTGTTAGAACTTTTCTACTTCTAACTACTGGTTCATAAATGAATACGTTTGAAAATGGAATGCATCAACAGAACGGTGTTGGCAGTATAAAAATATCTACAGTACCTTGTATTCCCAGGTGGTCTCCCATCCAAGTACTGACCAGGCCCAACACTGCTTAGCTTCCAAGATCAGATGAGATTTGGCGTATCCAGTGTGGTGTGGCTGTAGATGAGCTTTGTGGTTTCTGTTTGAACTTTTCTACTTCTAACTACTGGTTCATTAAATGAATACATTTGAAAATTGAATGCATCAACAGAACGGTGTTGGCAGTATAAAAATATCTACAGCACCTTGTATTCTCAGGTGGTCTCCCATCCAAGTACTAACCAGGCCCAACACTGCTTAGCTTCCAAGATCAGATGAGATTGGGCGTATCCAGTGTGGTGTGGCTGTAGATGAGCTTTGTGGTTTCTGTTAGAACTTTTCTACTTCTAACTACTGGTTCATAAATGAATACGTTTGAAAATGGAATGCATCAACAGAACGGTGTTGGCAGTATAAACATATCTACAGCACCTTGTATTCCAGGTGGACTCCCATCCAAGTACTAACCAGGCCCAACACTGCTTAGCTTCCAAGATCAGATGAGATTGGGCGTATCCAGTGTGGTGTGGCTGTAGATGAACTTTGTGGTTTCTGTTAGAACTTTTCTACCTCTAACTACTGGTTCATAAATGAATACGTTTGAAAATGGAATGCATCAACAGAACGGTGTTGGCAGTATAAAAATATCTACAGCACCTTGTATTCCCAGGTGGTCTCCCATCCAAGTACTAACCAGGCCCAACACTGCTTAGCTTCCAAGATCAGATGAGATTGGGAGTATCCAGTGTGGTGTGGCTGTAGATGAGCTTTGTGGTTTCTGTTAGAACTTTTCTACTTCTAACTACTGGTTCATAAATGAATACGTTTGAAAATGGAATGCATCAACAGAACGGTGTTGGTAGTATAAAAATATCTACAGCACCTTGTATTCCCAGGTGGTCTCCCATCCAAGTACTAACCAGGCCCAAAACTGCTTAGCTTCCAAGATCAGATGAGATTGGGCGTATCCAGTGTGGTGTGGCTGTAGATGAGCATTATTTTTTCTGTTAGAACTTTTCTACTTCTAACTACTGGTTCATAAATGAATACGTTTGAAAATGGAATGCATCAACAGAACGGTGTTGGTAGATTAAAAATATCTACAGCACCTTCTATTCCCAGGTGGTCTCCCATCCAAGTACTAACCAGGCCCAACACTGCTTAACTTCCTAGATCAGATGAAATTGGGCATATCCAGTGTGGTGTGGCTGTAGAAGAGCTTTATGGTTTCTGTTAGTACTTTTCTACTTCTAACTACTGGTTCATAAATGAATACGTTTGAAAATGGAATGCATCAACAGAACGGTGTTGGCAGTATAAAATTATCTACAGCACCTTCTATTCCCAGGTGGTCTCCCATCCAAGTACTAACCAGGCCCAACACTGCTTAGCTTCCAAGATCAGATGAGATTGGGCATATCCAGTGTGGTGTGGCTGTAGATGAGCTTTACGGTTTCTGTTAGAACTTTTCTACTTCTAACTACTGGTTCATAAATGAATACGTTTGAAAATGGAATGCATCAACAGAACGGTGTTGGCAGTATAAAAATATCTACAGCACCTTGTATTCCCAGGTGGTCTCCCATCCAAGTACTAACCAGGCCCAACACTGTTTAGCTTCCAAGATCAGATGAGATTGGGCATATCCAGTGTGGTGTGGCTGTAGATGAGCTTTATGGTTTCTGTTAGAACTTTTCTACTTCTAACTACTGGTTCATAAATGAATACGTTTGAAAATGGAATGCATCAACAGAACAGTGTTGGCAGTATAAAAATATCTACAGCACCTTGTATTCCCAGGTGGTCTCCCATCCAAGTACTAACCAGGCCCAACACTGTTTAGCTTCCAAGATCAGATGAGATTGGGCGTATCCAGTGTGGTGTGGCTGTAGATGAGCTTTGTGGTTTCTGTTAGAACTTTTCTACTTCTAACTACTGGTTCATAAATGAATACGTTTGAAAATGGAATGCATCAACAGAACGGTGTTGGCAGTCTAAAAATATCTACAGCACCTTGTATTCCCAGGTGGTCTCCCATCCAAGTACTAACCAGGCCCAACACTGCTTAGCTTCCAAGATCAGATGAGATTGGGCGTATCCAGTGTGGTGTGGCTGTAGATGAGCTTTGTGGTTTCTGTTAGAACTTTTCTACCTCTAACTACTGGTTCATAAATGAATACGTTTGAAAATGGAATGCATCAACAGAACGGTGTTGGCAGTATAAAAATATCTACAGCACCTTGTATTCCCAGGTGGTCTCCCATCCAAGTACTAACCAGGCCCAACACTGCTTACCTTCCAAGATCAGATGAGATTGGGCGTATCCAGTGTGGTGTGGCTGTAGATGAGCTTTGTGGTTTCTGTTAGAACTTTTCTACTTCTAACTACTGGTTCATAAATGAATACGTTTGAAAATGGAATGCATCAACAGAACGGTGTTGGTAGTATAAAAATATCTACAGCACCTTGTATTCCCAGGTGGTCTCCCATCCAAGTACTAACCAGGCCCAACACTGCTTAGCTTCCAAGATCAGATGAAATTGGGCATATCCAGTGTGGTGTGGCTGTAGAAGAGCTTTATGGTTTCTGTTAGTACTTTTCTACTTCTAACTACTGGTTCATAAATGAATACGTTTGAAAATGGAATGCATCAACAGAACGGTGTTGGCAGTATAAAATTATCTACAGCACCTTCTATTCCCAGGTGGTCTCCCATCCAAGTACTAACCAGGCCCAACACTGCTTAGCTTCCAAGATCAGATGAGATTGGGCATATCCAGTGTGGTGTGGCTGTAGATGAGCTTTACGGTTTCTGTTAGAACTTTTCTACTTCTAACTACTGGTTCATAAATGAATACGTTTGAAAATGGAATGCATCAACAGAACGGTGTTGGCAGTATAAAAATATCTACAGCACCTATGTATTCCCAGGTGGTCTCCCATCCAAGTACTAACCAGGCCCAACACTGCTTAACTTCCAAGATCAGATGAGATTGGGCATATCCAGTGTGGTGTGGCTGTAGAAGAGCTTTATGGTTTCTGTTAGTACTTTTCTACTTCTAACTACTGGTTCATAAATGAATACGTTTGAAAATGGAATGCATCAACAGAACGGTGTTGGCAGTATAAAAATATCTACAGCACCTTGTATTCCCAGGTGGTCTCCCATCCAAGTACTAACCAGGCCCAACACTGCTTAGCTTCCAAGATCAGATGAGATTGGGCGTATCCAGTGTGGTGTTGCTGTAGATGAACTTTCTGGTTTCTGTTAGAACTTTTCTACTTCTAACTACTGGTTCATAAATGAATACGTTTGAAAATGGAATGCATCAACAGAACGGTGTTGGCAGTATAAAAATATCTACAGCACCTTGTATTCCCAGGTGGTCTCCCATCCAAGTACTAACCAGGCCCAACACTGCTTAGCTTCCAAGATAAGATGAGATTGGGCGTATCCAGTGTTGTGTGGCTGTAGATGAGCTTTGTGGTTTCTGTTTGAACTTTTCTACTTCTAACTACTGGTTCATAAATGAATACGTTTTAAAATGGAATGCATCAACAGAACGGTGTTGGCAGTATAAAATTATCTACAGCACCTTGTATTCCCAGGTGGTTTCCCATCCAAGTACTAACCAGTCCCAACACTGCTTAGCTAACAAGATCAGATGAGATTGGGCGTATCCAGTGTGGTGTTGCTGTAGATGAACTTTCTGGTTTGTTAGAACTTTTCTACTTCTAACTACTGGTTCATAAATGAATACTTTTTAAAATGGAATGCATCAACAGAACGGTGTTGGCAGTCTAAAAATATCTACAGCACCTTGTATTCCCAGGTGGTCTCCCATCCAAGTACTAACCAGGCCCAACACTGCTTAGCTTCCAAGATCAGATGAGATTGGGCGTATCCAGTGTGGTGTGGCTGTAGATGAGCTTTGTGGTTTCTGTTAGAACTTTTCTACCTCTAACTACTGGTTCATAAATGAATACGTTTGAAAATGGAATGCATCAACAGAACGGTGTTGGCAGTCTAAAAATATCTACAGCACCTTGTATTCCCAGGTGGTCTCCCATCCAAGTACTAACCAGGCCCAACACTGCTTAGCTTCCAAGATCAGATGAGATTGGGCGTATCCAGTGTGGTGTGGCTGTAGATGAGCTTTGTGGTTTCTGTTAGAACTTTTCTACCTCTAACTACTGGTTCATAAATGAATACGTTTGAAAATGGAATGCATCAACAGAACGGTGTTGGCAGTATAAAAATATCTACAGCACCTTGTATTCCCAGGTGGTCTCCCATCCAAGTACTAACCAGGCCCAACACTGCTTACCTTCCAAGATCAGATGAGATTGGGCGTATCCAGTGTGGTGTGGCTGTAGATGAGCTTTGTGGTTTCTGTTAGAACTTTTCTACTTCTAACTACTGGTTCATAAATGAATACGTTTGAAAATGGAATGCATCAACAGAACGGTGTTGGTAGTATAAAAATATCTACAGCACCTTGTATTCCCAGGTGGTCTCCCATCCAAGTACTAACCAGGCCCAACACTGCTTAGCTTCCAAGATCAGATGAAATTGGGCATATCCAGTGTGGTGTGGCTGTAGAAGAGCTTTATGGTTTCTGTTAGTACTTTTCTACTTCTAACTACTGGTTCATAAATGAATACGTTTGAAAATGGAATGCATCAACAGAACGGTGTTGGCAGTATAAAATTATCTACAGCACCTTCTATTCCCAGGTGGTCTCCCATCCAAGTACTAACCAGGCCCAACACTGCTTAGCTTCCAAGATCAGATGAGATTGGGCATATCCAGTGTGGTGTGGCTGTAGATGAGCTTTACGGTTTCTGTTAGAACTTTTCTACTTCTAACTACTGGTTCATAAATGAATACGTTTGAAAATGGAATGCATCAACAGAACGGTGTTGGCAGTATAAAAATATCTACAGCACCTATGTATTCCCAGGTGGTCTCCCATCCAAGTACTAACCAGGCCCAACACTGCTTAACTTCCAAGATCAGATGAGATTGGGCATATCCAGTGTGGTGTGGCTGTAGAAGAGCTTTATGGTTTCTGTTAGTACTTTTCTACTTCTAACTACTGGTTCATAAATGAATACGTTTGAAAATGGAATGCATCAACAGAACGGTGTTGGCAGTATAAAAATATCTACAGCACCTTGTATTCCCAGGTGGTCTCCCATCCAAGTACTAACCAGGCCCAACACTGCTTAGCTTCCAAGATCAGATGAGATTGGGCGTATCCAGTGTGGTGTTGCTGTAGATGAACTTTCTGGTTTCTGTTAGAACTTTTCTACTTCTAACTACTGGTTCATAAATGAATACGTTTGAAAATGGAATGCATCAACAGAACGGTGTTGGCAGTATAAAAATATCTACAGCACCTTGTATTCCCAGGTGGTCTCCCATCCAAGTACTAACCAGGCCCAACACTGCTTAGCTTCCAAGATAAGATGAGATTGGGCGTATCCAGTGTTGTGTGGCTGTAGATGAGCTTTGTGGTTTCTGTTTGAACTTTTCTACTTCTAACTACTGGTTCATAAATGAATACGTTTTAAAATGGAATGCATCAACAGAACGGTGTTGGCAGTATAAAATTATCTACAGCACCTTGTATTCCCAGGTGGTTTCCCATCCAAGTACTAACCAGTCCCAACACTGCTTAGCTAACAAGATCAGATGAGATTGGGCGTATCCAGTGTGGTGTTGCTGTAGATGAACTTTCTGGTTTGTTAGAACTTTTCTACTTCTAACTACTGGTTCATAAATGAATACTTTTTAAAATGGAATGCATCAACAGAATGGTGTTGGCAGTATAAAAATATCTACAGCACCTTGTATTCCCAGGTGGTCTCCCATCCAAGTACTAACCAGGCCCAACACTGCTTAGCTTCCAAGATCAGATGAGATTTGGCGTATCCAGTGTGGTGTGGCTGTAGATGAACTTTCTGGTTTCTGTTAGAACTTTTCTACTTCTAACTACTGGTTCATAAATGAATACGTTTTAAAATGGAATGCATCAACAGAACGGTGTTGGCAGTATAAAAATATCTACAGCACCTTGTATTCCCAGGTGGTCTCCCATCCAAGTACTAACCAGGCACAATACACTGCTTAGCTTCCAAGATCAGATGAGATTGGGCGAATCCAGTGTGGTGTGGCTGTAGATGAGCTTTGTGGTTTCTGTTAGAACTTTTCTACTTCTAACTACTGGTTCATAAATGAATACGTTTGAAAATGGAATGCATCAACAGAACGGTGTTGGCAGTATAAAAATATCTACAGCACCTTGTATTCCCAGGTGGTCCCCCATCCAAGTACTAACCAGGCGCAACACAGCTTAGCTTCCAAGACCAGATGAGATTGGGCGTATCCAGTGTGGTATGGCTGTAGATGAGCTTTGTGGTTTCTGTTTGAACTTTTCTACTTCTAACTACTGGTTCATAAATGAATACATTTGAAAATGGAATGCATCAACAGAATGGTGTTGGTAGTATAAAAATATCTACAGCACCTTGTATTCCCAGGTGGTCTCCCATCCAAGTACTAACCAGGCCCAACACTGCTTAGCTAACAAGATCAGATGAGATTGGGCGTATCCAGTGTGGTGTGGCTGTAGATGAACTTTATGGTTTCTGTTAGAACTTTTCTACTTCTAACTACTGGTTCATAAATGAATACGTTTGAAAATGGAATGCATCAACAGAACGGTGTTGGCAGTATAAAAATATCTACAGTACCTTGTATTCCCAGGTGGTCTCCCATCCAAGTACTGACCAGGCCCAACACTGCTTAGCTTCCAAGATCAGATGAGATTTGGCGTATCCAGTGTGGTGTGGCTGTAGATGAGCTTTGTGGTTTCTGTTTGAACTTTTCTACTTCTAACTACTGGTTCATTAAATGAATACATTTGAAAATTGAATGCATCAACAGAACGGTGTTGGCAGTATAAAAATATCTACAGCACCTTGTATTCTCAGGTGGTCTCCCATCCAAGTACTAACCAGGCCCAACACTGCTTAGCTTCCAAGATCAGATGAGATTGGGCGTATCCAGTGTGGTGTGGCTGTAGATGAGCTTTGTGGTTTCTGTTAGAACTTTTCTACTTCTAACTACTGGTTCATAAATGAATACGTTTGAAAATGGAATGCATCAACAGAACGGTGTTGGCAGTATAAAAATATCTACAGCACCTTGTATTCCAGGTGGACTCCCATCCAAGTACTAACCAGGCCCAACACTGCTTAGCTTCCAAGATCAGATGAGATTGGGCGTATCCAGTGTGGTGTGGCTGTAGATGAACTTTGTGGTTTCTGTTAGAACTTTTCTACCTCTAACTACTGGTTCATAAATGAATACGTTTGAAAATGGAATGCATCAACAGAACGGTGTTGGCAGTATAAAAATATCTACAGCACCTTGTATTCCCAGGTGGTCTCCCATCCAAGTACTAACCAGGCCCAACACTGCTTAGCTTCCAAGATCAGATGAGATTGGGAGTATCCAGTGTGGTGTGGCTGTAGATGAGCTTTGTGGTTTCTGTTAGAACTTTTCTACTTCTAACTACTGGTTCATAAATGAATACGTTTGAAAATGGAATGCATCAACAGAATGGTGTTGGTAGTATAAAAATATCTACAGCACCTTGTATTCCCAGGTGGTCTCCCATCCAAGTACTAACCAGGCCCAAAACTGCTTAGCTTCCAAGATCAGATGAGATTGGGCGTATCCAGTGTGGTGTGGCTGTAGATGAGCATTATTTTTTCTGTTAGAACTTTTCTACTTCTAACTACTGGTTCATAAATGAATACGTTTGAAAATGGAATGCATCAACAGAACGGTGTTGGTAGATTAAAAATATCTACAGCACCTTCTATTCCCAGGTGGTCTCCCATCCAAGTACTAACCAGGCCCAACACTGCTTAACTTCCTAGATCAGATGAAATTGGGCATATCCAGTGTGGTGTGGCTGTAGAAGAGCTTTATGGTTTCTGTTAGTACTTTTCTACTTCTAACTACTGGTTCATAAATGAATACGTTTGAAAATGGAATGCATCAACAGAACGGTGTTGGCAGTATAAAATTATCTACAGCACCTTCTATTCCCAGGTGGTCTCCCATCCAAGTACTAACCAGGCCCAACACTGCTTAGCTTCCAAGATCAGATGAGATTGGGCATATCCAGTGTGGTGTGGCTGTAGATGAGCTTTACGGTTTCTGTTAGAACTTTTCTACTTCTAACTACTGGTTCATAAATGAATACGTTTGAAAATGGAATGCATCAACAGAACGGTGTTGGCAGTATAAAAATATCTACAGCACCTTGTATTCCCAGGTGGTCTCCCATCCAAGTACTAACCAGGCCCAACAATGTTTAGCTTCCAAGATCAGATGAGATTGGGCATATCCAGTGTGGTGTGGCTGTAGATGAGCTTTATGGTTTCTGTTAGAACTTTTCTACTTCTAACTACTGGTTCATAAATGAATACGTTTGAAAATGGAATGCATCAACAGAACAGTGTTGGCAGTATAAAAATATCTACAGCACCTTGTATTCCCAGGTGGTCTCCCATCCAAGTACTAACCAGGCCCAACACTGTTTAGCTTCCAAGATCAGATGAGATTGGGCGTATCCAGTGTGGTGTGGCTGTAGATGAGCTTTGTGGTTTCTGTTAGAACTTTTCTACTTCTAACTACTGGTTCATAAATGAATACGTTTGAAAATGGAATGCATCAACAGAACGGTGTTGGCAGTCTAAAAATATCTACAGCACCTTGTATTCCCAGGTGGTCTCCCATCCAAGTACTAACCAGGCCCAACACTGCTTAGCTTCCAAGATCAGATGAGATTGGGCGTATCCAGTGTGGTGTGGCTGTAGATGAGCTTTGTGGTTTCTGTTAGAACTTTTCTACTTCTAACTACTGGTTCATAAATGAATACGTTTGAAAATGGAATGCATCAACAGAACGGTGTTGGTAGTATAAAAATATCTACAGCACCTTGTATTCCCAGGTGGTCTCCCATCCAAGTACTAACCAGGCCCAACACTGCTTAGCTTCCAAGATCAGATGAAATTGGGCATATCCAGTGTGGTGTGGCTGTAGAAGAGCTTTATGGTTTCTGTTAGTACTTTTCTACTTCTAACTACTGGTTCATAAATGAATACGTTTGAAAATGGAATGCATCAACAGAACGGTGTTGGCAGTATAAAATTATCTACAGCACCTTCTATTCCCAGGTGGTCTCCCATCCAAGTACTAACCAGGCCCAACACTGCTTAGCTTCCAAGATCAGATGAGATTGGGCATATCCAGTGTGGTGTGGCTGTAGATGAGCTTTACGGTTTCTGTTAGAACTTTTCTACTTCTAACTACTGGTTCATAAATGAATACGTTTGAAAATGGAATGCATCAACAGAACGGTGTTGGCAGTATAAAAATATCTACAGCACCTATGTATTCCCAGGTGGTCTCCCATCCAAGTACTAACCAGGCCCAACACTGCTTAACTTCCAAGATCAGATGAGATTGGGCATATCCAGTGTGGTGTGGCTGTAGAAGAGCTTTATGGTTTCTGTTAGTACTTTTCTACTTCTAACTACTGGTTCATAAATGAATACGTTTGAAAATGGAATGCATCAACAGAACGGTGTTGGCAGTATAAAAATATCTACAGCACCTTGTATTCCCAGGTGGTCTCCCATCCAAGTACTAACCAGGCCCAACACTGCTTAGCTTCCAAGATCAGATGAGATTGGGCGTATCCAGTGTGGTGTTGCTGTAGATGAACTTTCTGGTTTCTGTTAGAACTTTTCTACTTCTAACTACTGGTTCATAAATGAATACGTTTGAAAATGGAATGCATCAACAGAACGGTGTTGGCAGTATAAAAATATCTACAGCACCTTGTATTCCCAGGTGGTCTACCATCCAAGTACTAACCAGGCCCAACACTGCTTAGCTTCCAAGATCAGATGAGATTGGGCGTATCCAGTGTTGTGTGGCTGTAGACGAGCTTTGTGGTTTCTGTTTGAACTTTTCTACTTCTAACTACTGGTTCATAAATGAATACGTTTTAAAATGGAATGCATCAACAGAACGGTGTTGGCAGTATAAAATTATCTACAGCACCTTGTATTCCCAGGTGGTTTCCCATCCAAGTACTAACCAGTCCCAACACTGCTTAGCTAACAAGACCAGATGAGATTGGGCGTATCCAGTGTGGTGTTGCTGTAGATGAACTTTCTGGTTTGTTAGAACTTTTCTACTTCTAACTACTGGTTCATAAATGAATACTTTTTAAAATGGAATGCATCAACAGAATGGTGTTGGCAGTATAAAAATATCTACAGCACCTTGTATTCCCAGGTGGTCTCCCATCCAAGTACTAACCAGGCCCAACACTGCTTAGCTTCCAAGATCAGATGAGATTTGGCGTATCCAGTGTGGTGTGGCTGTAGATGAACTTTCTGGTTTCTGTTAGAACTTTTCTACTTCTAACTACTGGTTCATAAATGAATACGTTTTAAAATGGAATGCATCAACAGAACGGTGTTGGCAGTATAAAAATATCTACAGCACCTTGTATTCCCAGGTAGTCTCCCATCCAAGTACTAACCAGGCACAATACACTGCTTAGCTTCCAAGATCAGATGAGATTGGGCGAATCCAGTGTGGTGTGGCTGTAGATGAGCTTTGTGGTTTCTGTTAGAACTTTTCTACTTCTAACTACTGGTTCATAAATGAATACGTTTGAAAATGGAATGCATCAACAGAACGGTGTTGGCAGTATAAAAATATCTACAGCACCTTGTATTCCCAGGTGGTCCCCCATCCAAGTACTAACCAGGCGCAACACAGCTTAGCTTCCAAGACCAGATGAGATTGGGCGTATCCAGTGTGGTATGGTTGTAGATGAGCTTTGTGGTTTCTGTTTGAACTTTTCTACTTCTAACTACTGGTTCATAAATGAATACATTTGAAAATGGAATGCATCAACAGAATGGTGTTGGTAGTATAAAAATATCTACAGCACCTTGTATTCCCAGGTGGTCTCCAATCCAAGTACTAACCAGGCCCAACACTGCTTAGTTAACAAGATCAGATGAGATTGGGCGTATCCAGTGTGGTGTGGCTGTAGATGAACTTTATGGTTTCTGTTAGAACTTTTCTACTTCTAACTACTGGTTCATAAATGAATACGTTTGAAAATGGAATGCATCAACAGAACGGTGTTGGCAGTATAAAAATATCTACAGTACCTTGTATTCCCAGGTGGTCTCCCATCCAAGTACTGACCAGGCCCAACACTGCTTAGCTTCCAAGATCAGATGAGATTTGGCGTATCCAGTGTGGTGTGGCTGTAGATGAGCTTTGTGGTTTCTGTTTGAACTTTTCTACTTCTAACTACTGGTTCATTAAATGAATACATTTGAAAATTGAATGCATCAACAGAACGGTGTTGGCAGTATAAAAATATCTACAGCACCTTGTATTCTCAGGTGGTCTCCCATCCAAGTACTAACCAGGCCCAACACTGCTTAGCTTCCAAGATCAGATGAGATTGGGCGTATCCAGTGTGGTGTGGCTGTAGATGAGCTTTGTGGTTTCTGTTAGAACTTTTCTACTTCTAACTACTGGTTCATAAATGAATACGTTTGAAAATGGAATGCATCAACAGAACGGTGTTGGCAGTATAAAAATATCTACAGCACCTTGTATTCCAGGTGGACTCCCATCCAAGTACTAACCAGGCCCAACACTGCTTAGCTTCCAAGATCAGATGAGATTGGGCGTATCCAGTGTAGTGTGGCTGTAGATGAACTTTGTGGTTTCTGTTAGAACTTTTCTACCTCTAACTACTGGTTCATAAATGAATACGTTTGAAAATGGAATGCATCAACAGAACGGTGTTGGCAGTATAAAAATATCTACAGCACCTTGTATTCCCAGGTGGTCTCCCATCCAAGTACTAACCAGGCCCAACACTGCTTAGCTTCCAAGATCAGATGAGATTGGGCGTATCCAGTGTGGTGTGGCTGTAGATGAGCTTTGTGGTTTCTGTTAGAACTTTTCTACTTCTAACTACTGGTTCATAAATGAATACGTTTGAAAATGGAATGCATCAACAGAACGGTGTTGGTAGTATAAAAATATCTACAGCACCTTGTATTCCCAGGTGGTCTCCCATCCAAGTACTAACCAGGCCCAAAACTGCTTAGCTTCCAAGATCAGATGAGATTGGGCGTATCCAGTGTGGTGTGGCTGTAGATGAGCATTATTTTTTCTGTTAGAACTTTTCTACTTCTAACTACTGGTTCATAAATGAATACGTTTGAAAATGGAATGCATCAACAGAACGGTGTTGGTAGATTAAAAATATCTACAGCACCTTCTATTCCCAGGTGGTCTCCCATCCAAGTACTAACCAGGCCCAACACTGCTTAACTTCCTAGATCAGATGAAATTGGGCATATCCAGTGTGGTGTGGCTGTAGAAGAGCTTTATGGTTTCTGTTAGTACTTTTCTACTTCTAACTACTGGTTCATAAATGAATACGTTTGAAAATGGAATGCATCAACAGAACGGTGTTGGCAGTATAAAATTATCTACAGCACCTTCTATTCCCAGGTGGTCTCCCATCCAAGTACTAACCAGGCCCAACACTGCTTAGCTTCCAAGATCAGATGAGATTGGGCATATCCAGTGTGGTGTGGCTGTAGATGAGCTTTACGGTTTCTGTTAGAACTTTTCTACTTCTAACTACTGGTTCATAAATGAATACGTTTGAAAATGGAATGCATCAACAGAACGGTGTTGGCAGTATAAAAATATCTACAGCACCTTGTATTCCCAGGTGGTCTCCCATCCAAGTACTAACCAGGCCCAACACTGTTTAGCTTCCAAGATCAGATGAGATTGGGCATATCCAGTGTGGTGTGGCCGTAGATGAGCTTTATGGTTTCTGTTAGAACTTTTCTACTTCTAACTACTGGTTCATAAATGAATACGTTTGAAAATGGAATGCATCAACAGAACAGTGTTGGCAGTATAAAAATATCTACAGCACCTTGTATTCCCAGGTGGTCTCCCATCCAAGTACTAACCAGGCCCAACACTGTTTAGCTTCCAAGATCAGATGAGATTGGGCGTATCCAGTGTGGTGTGGCTGTAGATGAGCTTTGTGGTTTCTGTTAGAACTTTTCTACTTCTAACTACTGGTTCATAAATGAATACGTTTGAAAATGGAATGCATCAACAGAACGGTGTTGGCAGTATAAAAATATCTACAGCACCTTGTATTCCCAGGTGGTCTCCCATCCAAGTACTAACCAGGCCCAACACTGCTTAGCTTCCAAGATCAGATGAGATTGGGCGTATCCAGTGTGGTGTGGCTGTAGATGAGCTTTGTGGTTTCTGTTAGAACTTTTCTACCTCTAACTACTGGTTCATAAATGAATACGTTTGAAAATGGAATGCATCAACAGAATGGTGTTGGCAGTATAAAAATATCTACAGCACCTTGTATTCCCAGGTGGTCTCCCATCCAAGTACTAACCAGGCCCAACACTGCTTAGCTTCCAAGATCAGATGAGATTGGGCGTATCCAGTGTGGTGTGGCTGTAGATGAGCTTTGTGGTTTCTGTTAGAACTTTTCTACTTCTAACTACTGGTTCATAAATGAATACGTTTGAAAATGGAATGCATCAACAGAACAGTGTTGGCAGTATAAAAATATCTACAGCACCTTGTATTCCCAGGTGGTCTCCCATCCAAGTACTAACCAGGCCCAACACTGTTTAGCTTCCAAGATCAGATGAGATTGGGCGTATCCAGTGTGGTGTGGCTGTAGATGAGCTTTGTGGTTTCTGTTAGAACTTTTCTACTTCTAACTACTGGTTCATAAATGAATACGTTTGAAAATGGAATGCATCAACAGAACGGTGTTGGCAGTCTAAAAATATCTACAGCACCTTGTATTCCCAGGTGGTCTCCCATCCAAGTACTAACCAGGCCCAACACTGCTTAGCTTCCAAGATCAGATGAGATTGGGCGTATCCAGTGTGGTGTGGCTGTAGATGAGCTTTGTGGTTTCTGTTAGAACTTTTCTACCTCTAACTACTGGTTCATAAATGAATACGTTTGAAAATGGAATGCATCAACAGAACGGTGTTGGCAGTATAAAAATATCTACAGCACCTTGTATTCCCAGGTGGTCTCCCATCCAAGTACTAACCAGGCCCAACACTGCTTACCTTCCAAGATCAGATGAGATTGGGCGTATCCAGTGTGGTGTGGCTGTAGATGAGCTTTGTGGTTTCTGTTAGAACTTTTCTACTTCTAACTACTGGTTCATAAATGAATACGTTTGAAAATGGAATGCATCAACAGAACGGTGTTGGTAGTATAAAAATATCTACAGCACCTTGTATTCCCAGGTGGTCTCCCATCCAAGTACTAACCAGGCCCAACACTGCTTAGCTTCCAAGATCAGATGAAATTGGGCATATCCAGTGTGGTGTGGCTGTAGAAGAGCTTTATGGTTTCTGTTAGTACTTTTCTACTTCTAACTACTGGTTCATAAATGAATACGTTTGAAAATGGAATGCATCAACAGAACGGTGTTGGCAGTATAAAATTATCTACAGCACCTTCTATTCCCAGGTGGTCTCCCATCCAAGTACTAACCAGGCCCAACACTGCTTAGCTTCCAAGATCAGATGAGATTGGGCATATCCAGTGTGGTGTGGCTGTAGATGAGCTTTACGGTTTCTGTTAGAACTTTTCTACTTCTAACTACTGGTTCATAAATGAATACGTTTGAAAATGGAATGCATCAACAGAACGGTGTTGGCAGTATAAAAATATCTACAGCACCTATGTATTCCCAGGTGGTCTCCCATCCAAGTACTAACCAGGCCCAACACTGCTTAACTTCCAAGATCAGATGAGATTGGGCATATCCAGTGTGGTGTGGCTGTAGAAGAGCTTTATGGTTTCTGTTAGTACTTTTCTACTTCTAACTACTGGTTCATAAATGAATACGTTTGAAAATGGAATGCATCAACAGAACGGTGTTGGCAGTATAAAAATATCTACAGCACCTTGTATTCCCAGGTGGTCTCCCATCCAAGTACTAACCAGGCCCAACACTGCTTAGCTTCCAAGATCAGATGAGATTGGGCGTATCCAGTGTGGTGTTGCTGTAGATGAACTTTCTGGTTTCTGTTAGAACTTTTCTACTTCTAACTACTGGTTCATAAATGAATACGTTTGAAAATGGAATGCATCAACAGAACGGTGTTGGCAGTATAAAAATATCTACAGCACCTTGTATTCCCAGGTGGTCTCCCATCCAAGTACTAACCAGGCCCAACACTGCTTAGCTTCCAAGATCAGATGAGATTGGGCGTATCCAGTGTTGTGTGGCTGTAGATGAGCTTTGTGGTTTCTGTTTGAACTTTTCTACTTCTAACTACTGGTTCATAAATGAATACGTTTTAAAATGGAATGCATCAACAGAACGGTGTTGGCAGTATAAAATTATCTACAGCACCTTGTATTCCCAGGTGGTTTCCCATCCAAGTACTAACCAGTCCCAACACTGCTTAGCTAACAAGATCAGATGAGATTGGGCGTATCCAGTGTGGTGTTGCTGTAGATGAACTTTCTGGTTTGTTAGAACTTTTCTACTTCTAACTACTGGTTCATAAATGAATACTTTTTAAAATGGAATGCATCAACAGAATGGTGTTGGCAGTATAAAAATATCTACAGCACCTTGTATTCCCAGGTGGTTTCCCATCCAAGTACTAACCAGGCCCAACACTGCTTAGCTTCCAAGATCAGATGAGATTTGGCGTATCCAGTGTGGTGTGGCTGTAGATGAACTTTCTGGTTTCTGTTAGAACTTTTCTACTTCTAACTACTGGTTCATAAATGAATACGTTTTAAAATGGAATGCATCAACAGAACGGTGTTGGCAGTATAAAAATATCTACAGCACCTTGTATTCCCAGGTAGTCTCCCATCCAAGTACTAACCAGGCACAATACACTGCTTAGCTTCCAAGATCAGATGAGATTGGGCGAATCCAGTGTGGTGTGGCTGTAGATGAGCTTTGTGGTTTCTGTTAGAACTTTTCTACTTCTAACTACTGGTTCATAAATGAATACGTTTGAAAATGGAATGCATCAACAGAACGGTGTTGGCAGTATAAAAATATCTACAGCACCTTGTATTCCCAGGTGGTCCCCCATCCAAGTACTAACCAGGCGCAACACAGCTTAGCTTCCAAGACCAGATGAGATTGGGCGTATCCAGTGTGGTATGGTTGTAGATGAGCTTTGTGGTTTCTGTTTGAACTTTTCTACTTCTAACTACTGGTTCATAAATGAATACATTTGAAAATGGAATGCATCAACAGAATGGTGTTGGTAGTATAAAAATATCTACAGCACCTTGTATTCCCAGGTGGTCTCCAATCCAAGTACTAACCAGGCCCAACACTGCTTAGTTAACAAGATCAGATGAGATTGGGCGTATCCAGTGTGGTGTGGCTGTAGATGAACTTTATGGTTTCTGTTAGAACTTTTCTACTTCTAACTACTGGTTCATAAATGAATACGTTTGAAAATGGAATGCATCAACAGAACGGTGTTGGCAGTATAAAAATATCTACAGTACCTTGTATTCCCAGGTGGTCTCCCATCCAAGTACTGACCAGGCCCAACACTGCTTAGCTTCCAAGATCAGATGAGATTTGGCGTATCCAGTGTGGTGTGGCTGTAGATGAGCTTTGTGGTTTCTGTTTGAACTTTTCTACTTCTAACTACTGGTTCATTAAATGAATACATTTGAAAATTGAATGCATCAACAGAACGGTGTTGGCAGTATAAAAATATCTACAGCACCTTGTATTCTCAGGTGGTCTCCCATCCAAGTACTAACCAGGCCCAACACTGCTTAGCTTCCAAGATCAGATGAGATTGGGCGTATCCAGTGTGGTGTGGCTGTAGATGAGCTTTGTGGTTTCTGTTAGAACTTTTCTACTTCTAACTACTGGTTCATAAATGAATACGTTTGAAAATGGAATGCATCAACAGAACGGTGTTGGCAGTATAAAAATATCTACAGCACCTTGTATTCCAGGTGGACTCCCATCCAAGTACTAACCAGGCCCAACACTGCTTAGCTTCCAAGATCAGATGAGATTGGGCGTATCCAGTGTAGTGTGGCTGTAGATGAACTTTGTGGTTTCTGTTAGAACTTTTCTACCTCTAACTACTGGTTCATAAATGAATACGTTTGAAAATGGAATGCATCAACAGAACGGTGTTGGCAGTATAAAAATATCTACAGCACCTTGTATTCCCAGGTGGTCTCCCATCCAAGTACTAACCAGGCCCAACACTGCTTAGCTTCCAAGATCAGATGAGATTGGGCGTATCCAGTGTGGTGTGGCTGTAGATGAGCTTTGTGGTTTCTGTTAGAACTTTTCTACTTCTAACTACTGGTTCATAAATGAATACGTTTGAAAATGGAATGCATCAACAGAACGGTGTTGGTAGTATAAAAATATCTACAGCACCTTGTATTCCCAGGTGGTCTCCCATCCAAGTACTAACCAGGCCCAAAACTGCTTAGCTTCCAAGATCAGATGAGATTGGGCGTATCCAGTGTGGTGTGGCTGTAGATGAGCATTATTTTTTCTGTTAGAACTTTTCTACTTCTAACTACTGGTTCATAAATGAATACGTTTGAAAATGGAATGCATCAACAGAACGGTGTTGGTAGATTAAAAATATCTACAGCACCTTCTATTCCCAGGTGGTCTCCCATCCAAGTACTAACCAGGCCCAACACTGCTTAACTTCCTAGATCAGATGAAATTGGGCATATCCAGTGTGGTGTGGCTGTAGAAGAGCTTTATGGTTTCTGTTAGTACTTTTCTACTTCTAACTACTGGTTCATAAATGAATACGTTTGAAAATGGAATGCATCAACAGAACGGTGTTGGCAGTATAAAATTATCTACAGCACCTTCTATTCCCAGGTGGTCTCCCATCCAAGTACTAACCAGGCCCAACACTGCTTAGCTTCCAAGATCAGATGAGATTGGGCATATCCAGTGTGGTGTGGCTGTAGATGAGCTTTACGGTTTCTGTTAGAACTTTTCTACTTCTAACTACTGGTTCATAAATGAATACGTTTTAAAATGGAATGCATCAACAGAACGGTGTTGGCAGTATAAAAATATCTACAGCACCTTGTATTCCCAGGTAGTCTCCCATCCAAGTACTAACCAGGCACAATACACTGCTTAGCTTCCAAGATCAGATGAGATTGGGCGAATCCAGTGTGGTGTGGCTGTAGATGAGCTTTGTGGTTTCTGTTAGAACTTTTCTACTTCTAACTACTGGTTCATAAATGAATACGTTTGAAAATGGAATGCATCAACAGAACGGTGTTGGCAGTATAAAAATATCTACAGCACCTTGTATTCCCAGGTGGTCCCCCATCCAAGTACTAACCAGGCGCAACACAGCTTAGCTTCCAAGACCAGATGAGATTGGGCGTATCCAGTGTGGTATGGTTGTAGATGAGCTTTGTGGTTTCTGTTTGAACTTTTCTACTTCTAACTACTGGTTCATAAATGAATACATTTGAAAATGGAATGCATCAACAGAATGGTGTTGGTAGTATAAAAATATCTACAGCACCTTGTATTCCCAGGTGGTCTCCAATCCAAGTACTAACCAGGCCCAACACTGCTTAGTTAACAAGATCAGATGAGATTGGGCGTATCCAGTGTGGTGTGGCTGTAGATGAACTTTATGGTTTCTGTTAGAACTTTTCTACTTCTAACTACTGGTTGATAAATGAATACGTTTGAAAATGGAATGCATCAACAGAACGGTGTTGGCAGTATAAAAATATCTACAGTACCTTGTATTCCCAGGTGGTCTCCCATCCAAGTACTGACCAGGCCCAACACTGCTTAGCTTCCAAGATCAGATGAGATTTGGCGTATCCAGTGTGGTGTGGCTGTAGATGAGCTTTGTGGTTTCTGTTTGAACTTTTCTACTTCTAACTACTGGTTCATTAAATGAATACATTTGAAAATTGAATGCATCAACAGAACGGTGTTGGCAGTATAAAAATATCTACAGCACCTTGTATTCTCAGGTGGTCTCCCATCCAAGTACTAACCAGGCCCAACACTGCTTAGCTTCCAAGATCAGATGAGATTGGGCGTATCCAGTGTGGTGTGGCTGTAGATGAGCTTTGTGGTTTCTGTTAGAACTTTTCTACTTCTAACTACTGGTTCATAAATGAATACGTTTGAAAATGGAATGCATCAACAGAACGGTGTTGGCAGTATAAAAATATCTACAGCACCTTGTATTCCAGGTGGACTCCCATCCAAGTACTAACCAGGCCCAACACTGCTTAGCTTCCAAGATCAGATGAGATTGGGCGTATCCAGTGTAGTGTGGCTGTAGATGAACTTTGTGGTTTCTGTTAGAACTTTTCTACCTCTAACTACTGGTTCATAAATGAATACGTTTGAAAATGGAATGCATCAACAGAACGGTGTTGGCAGTATAAAAATATCTACAGCACCTTGTATTCCCAGGTGGTCTCCCATCCAAGTACTAACCAGGCCCAACACTGCTTAGCTTCCAAGATCAGATGAGATTGGGCGTATCCAGTGTGGTGTGGCTGTAGATGAGCTTTGTGGTTTCTGTTAGAACTTTTCTACTTCTAACTACTGGTTCATAAATGAATACGTTTGAAAATGGAATGCATCAACAGAACGGTGTTGGTAGTATAAAAATATCTACAGCACCTTGTATTCCCAGGTGGTCTCCCATCCAAGTACTAACCAGGCCCAAAACTGCTTAGCTTCCAAGATCAGATGAGATTGGGCGTATCCAGTGTGGTGTGGCTGTAGATGAGCATTATTTTTTCTGTTAGAACTTTTCTACTTCTAACTACTGGTTCATAAATGAATACGTTTGAAAATGGAATGCATCAACAGAACGGTGTTGGTAGATTAAAAATATCTACAGCACCTTCTATTCCCAGGTGGTCTCCCATCCAAGTACTAACCAGGCCCAACACTGCTTAACTTCCTAGATCAGATGAAATTGGGCATATCCAGTGTGGTGTGGCTGTAGAAGAGCTTTATGGTTTCTGTTAGTACTTTTCTACTTCTAACTACTGGTTCATAAATGAATACGTTTGAAAATGGAATGCATCAACAGAACGGTGTTGGCAGTATAAAATTATCTACAGCACCTTCTATTCCCAGGTGGTCTCCCATCCAAGTACTAACCAGGCCCAACACTGCTTAGCTTCCAAGATCAGATGAGATTGGGCATATCCAGTGTGGTGTGGCTGTAGATGAGCTTTACGGTTTCTGTTAGAACTTTTCTACTTCTAACTACTGGTTCATAAATGAATACGTTTGAAAATGGAATGCATCAACAGAACGGTGTTGGCAGTATAAAAATATCTACAGCACCTTGTATTCCCAGGTGGTCTCCCATCCAAGTACTAACCAGGCCCAACACTGTTTAGCTTCCAAGATCAGATGAGATTGGGCGTATCCAGTGTGGTGTGGCTGTAGATGAGCTTTGTGGTTTCTGTTAGAACTTTTCTACTTCTAACTACTGGTTCATAAATGAATACGTTTGAGAATGGAATGCATCAACAGAATGGTGTAGGCAGTATAAAAATATCTACAGCACCTTGTATTCCCAGGTGGTCTCCCATCCAAGTACTAACCAGGCCCAACACTGCTTAGCTTCCAAGATCAGATGAGATTGGGCGTATCCAGTGTGGTGTGGCTGTAGATGAGCTTTGTGGTTTCTGTTAGAACTTTTCTACCTCTAACTACTGGTTCATAAATGAATACGTTTGAAAATGGAATGCATCAACAGAATGGTGTTGGCAGTATAAAAATATCTACAGCACCTTGTATTCCCAGGTGGTCTCCCATCCAAGTACTAACCAGGCCCAACACTGCTTAGCTTCCAAGATCAGATGAGATTGGGCGTATCCAGTGTGGTGTGGCTGTAGATGAGCTTTGTGGTTTCTGTTAGAACTTTTCTACTTCTAACTACTGGTTCATAAATGAATACGTTTGAAAATGGAATGCATCAACAGAACAGTGTTGGCAGTATAAAAATATCTACAGCACCTTGTATTCCCAGGTGGTCTCCCATCCAAGTACTAACCAGGCCCAACACTGTTTAGCTTCCAAGATCAGATGAGATTGGGCGTATCCAGTGTGGTGTGGCTGTAGATGAGCTTTGTGGTTTCTGTTAGAACTTTTCTACTTCTAACTACTGGTTCATAAATGAATACGTTTGAAAATGGAATGCATCAACAGAACGGTGTTGGCAGTCTAAAAATATCTACAGCACCTTGTATTCCCAGGTGGTCTCCCATCCAAGTACTAACCAGGCCCAACACTGCTTAGCTTCCAAGATCAGATGAGATTGGGCGTATCCAGTGTGGTGTGGCTGTAGATGAGCTTTGTGGTTTCTGTTAGAACTTTTCTACCTCTAACTACTGGTTCATAAATGAATACGTTTGAAAATGGAATGCATCAACAGAACGGTGTTGGCAGTATAAAAATATCTACAGCACCTTGTATTCCCAGGTGGTCTCCCATCCAAGTACTAACCAGGCCCAACACTGCTTACCTTCCAAGATCAGATGAGATTGGGCGTATCCAGTGTGGTGTGGCTGTAGATGAGCTTTGTGGTTTCTGTTAGAACTTTTCTACTTCTAACTACTGGTTCATAAATGAATACGTTTGAAAATGGAATGCATCAACAGAACGGTGTTGGTAGTATAAAAATATCTACAGCACCTTGTATTCCCAGGTGGTCTCCCATCCAAGTACTAACCAGGCCCAACACTGCTTAGCTTCCAAGATCAGATGAAATTGGGCATATCCAGTGTGGTGTGGCTGTAGAAGAGCTTTATGGTTTCTGTTAGTACTTTTCTACTTCTAACTACTGGTTCATAAATGAATACGTTTGAAAATGGAATGCATCAACAGAACGGTGTTGGCAGTATAACATTATCTACAGCACCTTCTATTCCCAGGTGGTCTCCCATCCAAGTACTAACCAGGCCCAACACTGCTTAGCTTCCAAGATCAGATGAGATTGGGCATATCCAGTGTGGTGTGGCTGTAGATGAGCTTTACGGTTTCTGTTAGAACTTTTCTACTTCTAACTACTGGTTCATAAATGAATACGTTTGAAAATGGAATGCATCAACAGAACGGTGTTGGCAGTATAAAAATATCTACAGCACCTATGTATTCCCAGGTGGTCTCCCATCCAAGTACTAACCAGGCCCAACACTGCTTAACTTCCAAGATCAGATGAGATTGGGCATATCCAGTGTGGTGTGGCTGTAGAAGAGCTTTATGGTTTCTGTTAGTACTTTTCTACTTCTAACTACTGGTTCATAAATGAATACGTTTGAAAATGGAATGCATCAACAGAACGGTGTTGGCAGTATAAAAATATCTACAGCACCTTGTATTCCCAGGTGGTCTCCCATCCAAGTACTAACCAGGCCCAACACTGCTTAGCTTCCAAGATCAGATGAGATTGGGCGTATCCAGTGTGGTGTTGCTGTAGATGAACTTTCTGGTTTCTGTTAGAACTTTTCTACTTCTAACTACTGGTTCATAAATGAATACGTTTGAAAATGGAATGCATCAACAGAACGGTGTTGGCAGTATAAAAATATCTACAGCACCTTGTATTCCCAGGTGGTCTCCCATCCAAGTACTAACCAGGCCCAACACTGCTTAACTTCCAAGATCAGATGAGATTGGGCGTATCCAGTGTTGTGTGGCTGTAGATGAGCTTTGTGGTTTCTGTTTGAACTTTTCTACTTCTAACTACTGGTTCATAAATGAATACGTTTTAAAATGGAATGCATCAACAGAACGGTGTTGGCAGTATAAAATTATCTACAGCACCTTGTATTCCCAGGTGGTTTCCCATCCAAGTACTAACCAGTCCCAACACTGCTTAGCTAACAAGATCAGATGAGATTGGGCGTATCCAGTGTGGTGTTGCTGTAGATGAACTTTCTGGTTTGTTAGAACTTTTCTACTTCTAACTACTGGTTCATAAATGAATACTTTTTAAAATGGAATGCATCAACAGAATGGTGTTGGCAGTATAAAAATATCTACAGCACCTTGTATTCCCAGGTGGTTTCCCATCCAAGTACTAACCAGGCCCAACACTGCTTAGCTTCCAAGATCAGATGAGATTTGGCGTATCCAGTGTGGTGTGGCTGTAGATGAACTTTCTGGTTTCTGTTAGAACTTTTCTACTTCTAACTACTGGTTCATAAATGAATACGTTTTAAAATGGAATGCATCAACAGAACGGTGTTGGCAGTATAAAAATATCTACAGCACCTTGTATTCCCAGGTAGTCTCCCATCCAAGTACTAACCAGGCACAATACACTGCTTAGCTTCCAAGATCAGATGAGATTGGGCGAATCCAGTGTGGTGTGGCTGTAGATGAGCTTTGTGGTTTCTGTTAGAACTTTTCTACTTCTAACTACTGGTTCATAAATGAATACGTTTGAAAATGGAATGCATCAACAGAACGGTGTTGGCAGTATAAAAATATCTACAGCACCTTGTATTCCCAGGTGGTCCCCCATCCAAGTACTAACCAGGCGCAACACAGCTTAGCTTCCAAGACCAGATGAGATTGGGCGTATCCAGTGTGGTATGGTTGTAGATGAGCTTTGTGGTTTCTGTTTGAACTTTTCTACTTCTAACTACTGGTTCATAAATGAATACATTTGAAAATGGAATGCATCAACAGAATGGTGTTGGTAGTATAAAAATATCTACAGCACCTTGTATTCCCAGGTGGTCTCCAATCCAAGTACTAACCAGGCCCAACACTGCTTAGTTAACAAGATCAGATGAGATTGGGCGTATCCAGTGTGGTGTGGCTGTAGATGAACTTTATGGTTTCTGTTAGAACTTTTCTACTTCTAACTACTGGTTCATAAATGAATACGTTTGAAAATGGAATGCATCAACAGAACGGTGTTGGCAGTATAAAAATATCTACAGTACCTTGTATTCCCAGGTGGTCTCCCATCCAAGTACTGACCAGGCCCAACACTGCTTAGCTTCCAAGATCAGATGAGATTTGGCGTATCCAGTGTGGTGTGGCTGTAGATGAGCTTTGTGGTTTCTGTTTGAACTTTTCTACTTCTAACTACTGGTTCATTAAATGAATACATTTGAAAATTGAATGCATCAACAGAACGGTGTTGGCAGTATAAAAATATCTACAGCACCTTGTATTCTCAGGTGGTCTCCCATCCAAGTACTAACCAGGCCCAACACTGCTTAGCTTCCAAGATCAGATGAGATTGGGCGTATCCAGTGTGGTGTGGCTGTAGATGAGCTTTGTGGTTTCTGTTAGAACTTTTCTACTTCTAACTACTGGTTCATAAATGAATACGTTTGAAAATGGAATGCATCAACAGAACGGTGTTGGCAGTATAAAAATATCTACAGCACCTTGTATTCCAGGTGGACTCCCATCCAAGTACTAACCAGGCCCAACACTGCTTAGCTTCCAAGATCAGATGAGATTGGGCGTATCCAGTGTAGTGTGGCTGTAGATGAACTTTGTGGTTTCTGTTAGAACTTTTCTACCTCTAACTACTGGTTCATAAATGAATACGTTTGAAAATGGAATGCATCAACAGAACGGTGTTGGCAGTATAAAAATATCTACAGCACCTTGTATTCCCAGGTGGTCTCCCATCCAAGTACTAACCAGGCCCAACACTGCTTAGCTTCCAAGATCAGATGAGATTGGGCGTATCCAGTGTGGTGTAGCTGTAGATGAGCTTTGTGGTTTCTGTTAGAACTTTTCTACTTCTAACTACTGGTTCATAAATGAATACGTTTGAAAATGGAATGCATCAACAGAACGGTGTTGGTAGTATAAAAATATCTACAGCACCTTGTATTCCCAGGTGGTCTCCCATCCAAGTACTAACCAGGCCCAAAACTGCTTAGCTTCCAAGATCAGATGAGATTGGGCGTATCCAGTGTGGTGTGGCTGTAGATGAGCATTATTTTTTCTGTTAGAACTTTTCTACTTCTAACTACTGGTTCATAAATGAATACGTTTGAAAATGGAATGCATCAACAGAACGGTGTTGGTAGATTAAAAATATCTACAGCACCTTCTATTCCCAGGTGGTCTCCCATCCAAGTACTAACCAGGCCCAACACTGCTTAACTTCCTAGATCAGATGAAATTGGGCATATCCAGTGTGGTGTGGCTGTAGAAGAGCTTTATGGTTTCTGTTAGTACTTTTCTACTTCTAACTACTGGTTCATAAATGAATACGTTTGAAAATGGAATGCATCAACAGAACGGTGTTGGCAGTATAAAATTATCTACAGCACCTTCTATTCCCAGGTGGTCTCCCATCCAAGTACTAACCAGGCCCAACACTGCTTAGCTTCCAAGATCAGATGAGATTGGGCATATCCAGTGTGGTGTGGCTGTAGATGAGATTTACGGTTTCTGTTAGAACTTTTCTACTTCTAACTACTGGTTCATAAATGAATACGTTTGAAAATGGAATGCATCAACAGAACGGTGTTGGCAGTATAAAAATATCTACAGCACCTTGTATTCCCAGGTGGTCTCCCATCCAAGTACTAACCAGGCCCAACACTGTTTAGCTTCCAAGATCAGATGAGATTGGGCATATCCAGTGTGGTGTGGCCGTAGATGAGCTTTATGGTTTCTGTTAGAACTTTTCTACTTCTAACTACTGGTTCATAAATGAATACGTTTGAAAATGGAATGCATCAACAGAACAGTGTTGGCAGTATAAAAATATCTACAGCACCTTGTATTCCCAGGTGGTCTCCCATCCAAGTACTAACCAGGCCCAACACTGTTTAGCTTCCAAGATCAGATGAGATTGGGCGTATCCAGTGTGGTGTGGCTGTAGATGAGCTTTGTGGTTTCTGTTAGAACTTTTCTACTTCTAACTACTGGTTCATAAATGAATACGTTTGAAAATGGAATGCATCAACAGAACGGTGTTGGCAGTATAAAAATATCTACAGCACCTTGTATTCCCAGGTGGTCTCCCATCCAAGTACTAACCAGGCCCAACACTGCTTAGCTTCCAAGATCAGATGAGATTGGGCGTATCCAGTGTGGTGTGGCTGTAGATGAGCTTTGTGGTTTCTGTTAGAACTTTTCTACCTCTAACTACTGGTTCATAAATGAATACGTTTGAAAATGGAATGCATCAACAGAATGGTGTTGGCAGTATAAAAATATCTACAGCACCTTGTATTCCCAGGTGGTCTCCCATCCAAGTACTAACCAGGCCCAACACTGCTTAGCTTCCAAGATCAGATGAGATTGGGCGTATCCAGTGTGGTGTGGCTGTAGATGAGCTTTGTGGTTTCTGTTAGAACTTTTCTACTTCTAACTACTGGTTCATAAATGAATACGTTTGAAAATGGAATGCATCAACAGAACGGTGTTGGTAGTATAAAAATATCTACAGCACCTTGTATTCCCAGGTGGTCTCCCATCCAAGTACTAACCAGGCCCAACACTGCTTAGCTTCCAAGATCAGATGAAATTGGGCATATCCAGTGTGGTGTGGCTGTAGAAGAGCTTTATGGTTTCTGTTAGTACTTTTCTACTTCTAACTACTGGTTCATAAATGAATACGTTTGAAAATGGAATGCATCAACAGAACGGTGTTGGCAGTATAAAATTATCTACAGCACCTTCTATTCCCAGGTGGTCTCCCATCCAAGTACTAACCAGGCCCAACACTGCTTAGCTTCCAAGATCAGATGAGATTGGGCATATCCAGTGTGGTGTGGCTGTAGATGAGCTTTACGGTTTCTGTTAGAACTTTTCTACTTCTAACTACTGGTTCATAAATGAATACGTTTGAAAATGGAATGCATCAACAGAACGGTGTTGGCAGTATAAAAATATCTACAGCACCTTGTATTCCCAGGTGGTCTCCCATCCAAGTACTAACCAGGCCCAACACTGTTTAGCTTCCAAGATCAGATGAGATTGGGCATATCCAGTGTGGTGTGGCTGTAGATGAGCTTTATGGTTTCTGTTAGAACTTTTCTACTTCTAACTACTGGTTCATAAATGAATACGTTTGAAAATGGAATGCATCAACAGAACGGTGTTGGCAGTATAAAAATATCTACAGCACCTTGTATTCCCAGGTGGTCTCCCATCCAAGTACTAACCAGGCCCAACACTGTTTAGCTTCCAAGATCAGATGAGATTGGGCGTATCCAGTGTGGTGTGGCTGTAGATGAGCTTTGTGGTTTCTGTTAGAACTTTTCTACTTCTAACTACTGGTTCATAAATGAATACGTTTGAAAATGGAATGCATCAACAGAACGGTGTTGGCAGTATAAAAATATATACAGCACTTTGTATTCCCAGGTGGTCTCCCATCCAAGTACTAACCAGGCCCAACACTGCTTAGCTTCCAAGATCAGATGAGATTGGGCGTATCCAGTGTGGTGTGGCTGTAGATGAACTTTGTGGTTTCTGTTACAACTTTTCTACTTCTAACTACTGGTTAATAAATGAATACGTTTGAAAATGGAATGCATCAACAGAACGGTGTTGGCAGTATAAAAATATCTACAGCACCTTGTATTCCCAGGTGGTCTCCCATACAAGTACTGACCAGGCCCAACACTGCTTAGCTTCCAAGATCAGATGAGATTGGGCGTATCCAGTGTGGTGTGGCTGTAGATGAGCTTTAAGGTTTCTGTTAGAACTTTTCTACTTCTAACTACTGGTTCATAAATGAATATGTTTGAAAATGGAATGCATCAACAGAACGGTGTTGGCAGTATAAAAATATCTACAGCACCTTGTATTCCCAGGTGGTTTCCCATCCAAGTACTAACCAGGCCCAACACTGCTTAGCTTCCAAGATCAGATGAGATTGGGTGTATCCAGTGTGGTGTGGCTGTAGATGAGCTTTATGGTTTCTGTTAGAACTTTTCTACTTCTAACTACTGGTTCATAAATGAATACGTTTGAAAATGGAATGCATCAACAGAACGGTGTTGGTAGTATAAAAATATCTACAGCACCTTGTATTCTCAGGTGGTCTCCCATCCAAGTACTAACCAGGCCCAACACTACTTAGCTTCCAAGATCAGATGAGATTGGGCGTATCCAGTGTGGAGTGGCTGTAGATGAGCTTTGTGGTTTCTGTTAGAACTTTTCTACTTCTAACTACTGGTTCATAAATGAATACGTTTGAAAATGGAATGCATCAACAGAACGGTGTTGGCAGTATAAAAATATCTACAGCACCTTGTATTCCCAGGTGGTTTCCCATCCAAGTACTAACCAGGCCCAACACTGCTTAGCTTCCAAGATCAGATGAGATTGGGCGTATCCAGTGTGGTGTTGCTGTAGATGAGCTTTGTGGTTTCTGTTAGAACTTTTCTACTTCTAACTACTGGTTCATAAATGAATACGTTTGAAAATGGAATGCATCAACAGAACGGTGTTGGCAGTATAAAAATATCTACAGCACCTTGTATTCCCAGGTGGTTTCCCATCCAAGTACTAACCAGGCCCAACACTGCTTAGCTTCCAAGATCAGATGAGATTGGGCGTATCCAGTGTGGTGTGGCTGTAGATGAGCTTTGTAGTTTCTGTTAGAACTTTTCTACTTCTAACTACTGGTTCATAAATGAATACGTTTGAAAATGGAATGCATCAACAGAACGGTGTTGGTAGTATAAAAATATCTACAGCACCTTGTATTCCCAGGTGGTCTCCCATTCAAGTACTAACCAGGCCCAACACTGCTTAGCTTCCAAGATCAGATGAGATTGGGCGTATCCAGTGTGGTGTGGCTGTAGATGAGCTTTATGGTTTCTGTTAGAACTTTTCTACTTCTAACTACTGGTTCATAAATGAATACGTTTTAAAATGGAATGCATCAACAGAACGGTGTTGGTAGTATAAAAATATCTACAGCACCTTGTATTCCCAGGTGGTCTCCCATCCAAGTACTAACCAGGCCCAACACTGCTTAGCTTCCAAGATCAGATGAGATTGGGCGTATCCAATGTGGTGTGGCTGTAAATGAGCTTTGTGGTTTCTGTTAGAACTTTTCTACTTCTAACTACTGGTTCATAAATGAATACGTTTGAAAATGGAATGCATCAACAGAACAGTGTTGGCAGTATAAAAATATCTACAGCACCTTGTATTCCCAGGTGGTCTCCCATCCAAGTACTAACCAGGCCCAACACTGCTTAGCTTCCAAGATCAGATGAGATTGGGCGTATCCAGTGTGGTGTGGCTGTAGATGAGCTTTCTGGTTTCTGTTTGAACTTTTCTACTTCTTACTACTGGTTCATAAATGAATACATTTGAAAATTGAATGCATCAACAGAACGGTGTTGGCAGTATAAAAATATATACAGCACCTTGTATTCCCAGGTGGTCTCCCATCCAAGTACTAACCAGACCCAACACTGCTTAGCTTCCAAGATCAGATGAGATTGGGCGTATCCAGTGTAGTGTGGCTGTAGATGAGCTTTGTGGTTTCTGTTAGAACTTTTCTACTTCTAACTACTGGTTCATAAATGAATACGTTTGAAAATGGAATGCATCAACAGAACGGTGTTGGCAGTATAAAAATATCTACAGCACCTTGTATTCCCAGGTGGTTTCCCATCCAAGTACTAACCATGCCCAACACTGCTTAGCTTCCAAGATCAGATGAGATTGGGCGTATCCAGTGTGGTGTTGCTGTAGATGAGCTTTGTGGTTTCTGTTAGAACTTTTCTACTTCTAACTACTGGTTCATAAATGAATAAGTTTGAAAATGGAATGCATCAACAGAACGGTGTTGGCAGTATAAAAATATCTACAGCACCTTGTATTCCCAGGTGGTTTCCCATCCAAGTACTAACCAGGCCCAACACTGCTTAGCTTCCAAGATCAGATGAGATTGGGCGTATCCAGTGTGGTGTGGCTGTAGATGAGCTTTGTGGTTTCTGTTAGAACTTTTCTACTTCTAACTACTGGTTCATAAATGAATACGTTTGAAAATGGAATGCATCAACAGAACGGTGTTGGCAGTATAAAAATATCTACAGCACCTTGTATTCCCAGGTGGTCTCCCATCCAAGTACTAACCAGGCCCAACACTGCTTAGCTTCGCAAGATCAGATGAGATTGGGCGTATCCAGTGTGGTGTGGTTGTAGATGAACTTTGTGGTTTCTGTTAGAACTTTTCTACTTCTAACTACTGGTTCATAAATGAATATGTTTTAAAATGGAATGCATCAACAGAACGGTGTTGGCAGTATAAAAGTATCTACAGCACCTTGTATTCCCAGGTGGTCTCCTATCCAAGTACTAACCAGGCCCAACACTGCTTAGCTTCCAAGATCAGATGAGATTGGGCGTATCCAGTGTGGTGTGGCTGTAGATGAACTTTGTGGTTTCTGTTAGAACTTTTCTACTTCTAACTACTGGTTCATAAATGAATACGTTTGAAAATGGAATGCATCAACAGAACGGTGTTGGCAGTATAAAAATATCTACAGCACCTTGTATTCCCAGGTGGTCTCCCATACAAGTACTGACCAGGCCCAACACTGCTTAGCTTCCAAGATCAGATGAGATTGGGCGTATCCAGTGTGGTGTGGCTGTAGATGAGCTTTGTGGTTTCTGTTTGAACTTTTCTACTTCTAACTACTGGTTCATAAATGAATACATTTGAAATTTGAATGCATCAACAGAACGGTGTTGGCAGTATAAAAATATCTGCAGCACCTTGTATTCCCAGGTGGTCTCCCATCCAAGTACTAACCAGGCCCAACACTGCTTAGTTTCACAAGATCAGATGAGATTGGGCGTATCCAGTGTGGTGTGGCTGTAGATGAGCTTTATGGTTTCTGTTAGAACTATTCTACTTCTAACTACTGGTTCATAAATGAATACGTTTGAAAATGGAATGCATCAACAGAACGGTGTTGGTAGTATAAAAATATCTACAGCACATTGTATTCCCAGGTGGTCTCCCATCCAAGTACTAACCAGGCCCAACACTGCTTAGCTTCACAAGATCAGATGAAATTGGGCGTATCCAGTGTGGTGTGGCTGTATATGAGCTTTATGGTTTCTGTTAGAACTATTCTACTTCTAACTACTGGTTCATAAATGAATACGTTTGAAAATGGAATGCATCAACAGAACGGTGTTGGTAGTATAAAAATATCTACAGCACATTGTATTCCCAGGTGGTCTCTCATCCAAGTACTAACCATGCCCAACACTGCGTAGCTTCCTAGATCAGATGAGATGAGATTGGGCGTATCCAGTGTGGTGTGGCAGGAGATGAGCTTTGTGGTTTCTGTTAGAACTTTTCTACTTCTAACTACTGGTTCATAAATGAATACGTTTGAAAATGGAATGCATCAACAGAACGGTGTTGGCAGTATAAAAATATCTACAGCACCTATGTATTCCCAGGTGGTCTCCCATCCAAGTACTAACCAGGCCCAACACTGCTTAGCTTCCAAGATCAGATGAGATTGGGCATATCCAGTGTGGTGTGGCTGTAGAAGAGCTTTATGGTTTCTGTTAGTACTTTTCTACTTCTAACTACTGGTTCATAAATGAATACGTTTGAAAATGGAATGCATCAACAGAACGGTGTTGGCAGTATAAAAATATCTACAGCACCTTGTATTCCCAGGTGGTCTCCCATCCAAGTACTAACCAGGCCCAACACTGCTTAGCTTCCAAGATCAGATGAGATTGGGCGTATCCAGTGTGGTGTTGCTGTAGATGAACTTTCTGGTTTCTGTTAGAACTTTTCTACTTCTAACTACTGGTTCATAAATGAATACGTTTGAAAATGGAATGCATCAACAGAACGGTGTTGGCAGTATAAAAATATCTACAGCACCTTGTATTCCCAGGTGGTCTCCCATCCAAGTACTAACCAGGCCCAACACTGCTTAGTTTCCAAGATCAGATGAGATTGGGCGTATCCAGTGTTGTGTGGCTGTAGATGAGCTTTGTGGTTTCTGTTTGAACTTTTCTACTTCTAGCTACTGGTTCATAAATGAATACGTTTTAAAATGGAATGCATCAACAGAACGGTGTTGGCAGTATAAAATTATCTACAGCACCTTGTATTCCCAGGTGGTCTCCCATCCAAGTACTAACCAGTCCCAACACTGCTTAGCTAACAAGATCAGATGAGATTGGGCGTATCCAGTGTGGTGTTGCTGTAGATGGACTTTCTGGTTTGTTAGAACTTTTCTACTTCTAACTACTGGTTCATAAATGAATACTTTTTAAAATGGAATGCATCAACAGAATGGTGTTGGCAGTATAAAAATATCTACAGCACCTTGTATTCCCAGGTGGTCTCCTATCCAAGTA
>NW_026967833.1:0-22500 GCF_028390025.1 Pseudophryne corroboree | reverse complement strand
AACACTGCTTAGCTTCCAAGATCAGATGAGATTGGGCGTATCCAGTGTGGTGTGGCTGTAGATGAGCTTTGTGGTTTCTGTTTGAACTTTTCTACTTCTAACTACTGGTTCATAAATGAATACATTTGAAATTTGAATGCATCAACAGAACGGTGTTGGCAGTATAAAAATATCTACAGCACCTTGTATTCCCAGGTGGTCTCCCATCCAAGTACTAACCAGGCCCAACACTGCTTAGCTTCCAAGATCAGATGAGATTGGGCGTATCCAGTGTGGTGTGGCTGTAGATGAGCTTTGTGGTTTCTGTTAGAACTTTTCTACCTCTAACTACTGGTTCATAAATGAATACGTTTGAAAATGGAATGCATCAACAGAACGGTGTTGGCAGTATAAAAATATCAACAGCACCTTGTATTCCCAGGTGGTCTCCCATCCAAGTACTAACCAGGCCCAACACTGCTTAGCTTCCAAGATCAGATGAGATTGGGCATATCCAGTGTGGTGTGGCTGTAGATGAGCTTTACGGTTTCTGTTAGAACTTTTCTACTTCTAACTACTGGTTCATAAATGAATACGTTTGAAAATGGAATGCATCAACAGAACGGTGTTGGCAGTATAAAAATATCTACAGCACCTTGTATTCCCAGGTGGTCTCCCATCCAAGTACTAACCAGGCCCAACACTGTTTAGCTTCCAAGATCAGATGAGATTGGGCATATCCAGTGTGGTGTGGCTGTAGATGAGCTTTATGGTTTCTGTTAGAACTTTTCTACTTCTAACTACTGGTTCATAAATGAATACGTTTGAAAATGGAATGCATCAACAGAACGGTGTTGGCAGTATAAAAATATCTACAGCACCTTGTATTCCCAGGTGGTCTCCCATCCAAGTACTAACCAGGCCCAACACTGTTTAGCTTCCAAGATCAGATGAGATTGGGCGTATCCAGTGTGGTGTGGCTGTAGATGAGCTTTGTGGTTTCTGTTAGAACTTTTCTACTTCTAACTACTGGTTCATAAATGAATACGTTTGAAAATGGAATGCATCAACAGAACGGTGTTGGCAGTATAAAAATATATACAGCACTTTGTATTCCCAGGTGGTCTCCCATCCAAGTACTAACCAGGCCCAACACTGCTTAGCTTCCAAGATCAGATGAGATTGGGTGTATCCAGTGTGGTGTGGCTGTAGATGAACTTTGTGGTTTCTGTTACAACTTTTCTACTTCTAACTACTGGTTAATAAATGAATACGTTTGAAAATGGAATGCATCAACAGAACGGTGTTGGCAGTATAAAAATATCTACAGCACCTTGTATTCCCAGGTGGTCTCCCATACAAGTACTGACCAGGCCCAACACTGCTTAGCTTCCAAGATCAGATGAGATTGGGCGTATCCAGTGTGGTGTGGCTGTAGATGAGCTTTAAGGTTTCTGTTAGAACTTTTCTACTTCTAACTACTGGTTCATAAATGAATATGTTTGAAAATGGAATGCATCAACAGAACGGTGTTGGCAGTATAAAAATATCTACAGCACCTTGTATTCCCAGGTGGTTTCCCATCCAAGTACTAACCAGGCCCAACACTGCTTAGCTTCCAAGATCAGATGAGATTGGGTGTATCCAGTGTGGTGTGGCTGTAGATGAGCTTTATGGTTTCTGTTAGAACTTTTCTACTTCTAACTACTGGTTCATAAATGAATACGTTTGAAAATGGAATGCATCAACAGAACGGTGTTGGTAGTATAAAAATATCTACAGCACCTTGTATTCCCAGGTGGTCTCCCATCCAAGTACTAACCAGGCCCAACACTACTTAGCTTCCAAGATCAGATGAGATTGGGCGTATCCAGTGTGGAGTGGCTGTAGATGAGCTTTGTGGTTTCTGTTAGAACTTTTCTACTTCTAACTACTGGTTCATAAATGAATACGTTTGAAAATGGAATGCATCAACAGAACGGTGTTGGCAGTATAAAAATATCTACAGTACCTTGTATTCCCAGGTGGTTTCCCATCCAAGTACTAACCAGGCCCAACACTGCTTAGCTTCCAAGATCAGATGAGATTGGGCGTATCCAGTGTGGTGTTGCTGTAGATGAGCTTTGTGGTTTCTGTTAGAACTTTTCTACTTCTAACTACTGGTTCATAAATGAATACGTTTGAAAATGGAATGCATCAACAGAACGGTGTTGGCAGTATAAAAATATCTACAGCACCTTGTATTCCCAGGTGGTTTCCCATCCAAGTACTAACCAGGCCCAACACTGCTTAGCTTCCAAGATCAGATGAGATTGGACGTATCCAGTGTGGTGTGGCTGTAGATGAGCTTTGTAGTTTCTGTTAGAACTTTTCTACTTCTAACTACTGGTTCATAAATGAATACGTTTGAAAATGGAATGCATCAACAGAACTGTGTTGGCAGTATAAAAATATCTACAGCACCTTGTATTCCCAGGTGGTCTCCCATCCAAGTACTAACCAGGCCCAACACTGCTTAGCTTCCAAGACCAGATGAGATTGGGCATATCCAGTGTGGTGTGGCTGTAGAAGAGCTTTATGGTTTCTGTAAGTACTTTTCTACTTCTAACTACTGGTTCATAAATGAATACGTTTGAAAATGGAATGCATCAACAGAACGGTGTTGGTAGTATAAAAATATCTACAGCACCTTGTATTCCCAGGTGGTCTCCCATTCAAGTACTAACCAGGCCCAACACTGCTTAGCTTCCAAGATCAGATGAGATTGGGCGTATCCAGTGTGGTGTGGCTGTAGATGAGCTTTATGGTTTCTGTTAGAACTTTTCTACTTCTAACTACTGGTTCATAAATGAATACGTTTTAAAATGGAATGCATCAACAGAACGGTGTTGGTAGTATAAAAATATCTACAGCACCTTGTATTCCCAGGTGGTCTCCCATCCAAGTACTAACCAGGCCCAACACTGCTTAGCTTCCAAGATCAGATGAGATTGGGCGTATCCAATGTGGTGTGGCTGTAAATGAGCTTTGTGGTTTCTGTTAGAACTTTTCTACTTCTAACTACTGGTTCATAAATGAATACGTTTGAAAATGGAATGCATCAACAGAACAGTGTTGGCAGTATAAAAATATCTACAGCACCTTGTATTCCCAGGTGGTCTCCCATCCAAGTACTAACCAGGCCCAACACTGCTTAGCTTCCAAGATCAGATGAGATTGGGCGTATCCAGTGTGGTGTGGCTGTAGATGAGCTTTCTGGTTTCTGTTTGAACTTTTCTACTTCTTACTACTGGTTCATAAATGAATACATTTGAAAATTGAATGCATCAACAGAACGGTGTTGGCAGTATAAAAATATCTACAGCACCTTGTATTCCCAGGTGGTCTCCCATACAAGTACTAACCAGGCCCAACACTGCTTAGCTTCCAAGATCAGATGAGATTGGGCGTATCCAGTGTAGTGTGGCTGTAGATGAGCTTTGTGGTTTCTGTTAGAACTTTTCTACTTCTAACTACTGGTTCATAAATGAATACGTTTGAAAATGGAATGCATCAACAGAACGGTGTTGGCAGTATAAAAATATCTACAGCACCTTGTATTCCCAGGTGGTTTCCCATCCAAGTACTAACCATGCCCAACACTGCTTAGCTTCCAAGATCAGATGAGATTGGGCGTATCCAGTGTGGTGTTGCTGTAGATGAGCTTTGTGGTTTCTGTTAGAACTTTTCTACTTCTAACTACTGGTTCATAAATGAATAAGTTTGAAAATGGAATGCATCAACAGAACGGTGTTGGCAGTATAAAAATATCTACAGCACCTTGTATTCCCAGGTGGTTTCCCATCCAAGTACTAACCAGGCCCAACACTGCTTAGCTTCCAAGATCAGATGAGATTGGGCGTATCCAGTGTGGTGTGGCTGTAGATGAGCTTTGTGGTTTCTGTTAGAACTTTTCTACTTCTAACTACTGGTTCATAAATGAATACGTTTGAAAATGGAATGCATCAACAGAACGGTGTTGGCAGTATAAAAATATCTACAGCACCTTGTATTCCCAGGTGGTCTCCCATCCAAGTACTAACCAGGCCCAACACTGCTTAGCTTCCAAGATCAGATGAGATTGGGCATATCCAGTGTGGTGTGGCTGTAGAAGAGCTTTATGGTTTCTGTTAGAACTTTTCTACTTCTAACTACTGGTTCATAAATGAATACGTTTGAAAATGGAATGCATCAACAGAACGGTGTTGGCAGTATAAAAATATCTACAGCACCTTGTATTCCCAGGTGGTTTCCCATCCAAGTACTAACCAGGCCCAACACTGCTTAGCTTCCAAGATCAGATGAGATTGGGTGTATCCAGTGTGGTGTGGCTGTAGATGAGCTTTATGGTTTCTGTTAGAACTTTTCTACTTCTAACTACTGGTTCATAAATGAATACGTTTGAAAATGGAATGCATCAACAGAACGGTGTTGGTAGTATAAAAATATCTACAGCACCTTGTATTCCCAGGTGGTCTCCCATCCAAGTACTAACCAGGCCCAACACTACTTAGCTTCCAAGATCAGATGAGATTGGGCGTATCCAGTGTGGAGTGGCTGTAGATGAGCTTTGTGGTTTCTGTTAGAACTTTTCTACTTCTAACTACTGGTTCATAAATGAATACGTTTGAAAATGGAATGCATCAACAGAACGGTGTTGGCAGTATAAAAATATCTACAGTACCTTGTATTCCCAGGTGGTTTCCCATCCAAGTACTAACCAGGCCCAACACTGCTTAGCTTCCAAGATCAGATGAGATTGGGCGTATCCAGTGTGGTGTTGCTGTAGATGAGCTTTGTGGTTTCTGTTAGAACTTTTCTACTTCTAACTACTGGTTCATAAATGAATACGTTTGAAAATGGAATGCATCAACAGAACGGTGTTGGCAGTATAAAAATATCTACAGCACCTTGTATTCCCAGGTGGTTTCCCATCCAAGTACTAACCAGGCCCAACACTGCTTAGCTTCCAAGATCAGATGAGATTGGACGTATCCAGTGTGGTGTGGCTGTAGATGAGCTTTGTAGTTTCTGTTAGAACTTTTCTACTTCTAACTACTGGTTCATAAATGAATACGTTTGAAAATGGAATGCATCAACAGAACTGTGTTGGCAGTATAAAAATATCTACAGCACCTTGTATTCCCAGGTGGTCTCCCATCCAAGTACTAACCAGGCCCAACACTGCTTAGCTTCCAAGACCAGATGAGATTGGGCATATCCAGTGTGGTGTGGCTGTAGAAGAGCTTTATGGTTTCTGTAAGTACTTTTCTACTTCTAACTACTGGTTCATAAATGAATACGTTTGAAAATGGAATGCATCAACAGAACGGTGTTGGTAGTATAAAAATATCTACAGCACCTTGTATTCCCAGGTGGTCTCCCATTCAAGTACTAACCAGGCCCAACACTGCTTAGCTTCCAAGATCAGATGAGATTGGGCGTATCCAGTGTGGTGTGGCTGTAGATGAGCTTTATGGTTTCTGTTAGAACTTTTCTACTTCTAACTACTGGTTCATAAATGAATACGTTTTAAAATGGAATGCATCAACAGAACGGTGTTGGTAGTATAAAAACATCTACAGCACCTTGTATTCCCAGGTGGTCTCCCATCCAAGTACTAACCAGGCCCAACACTGCTTAGCTTCCAAGATCAGATGAGATTGGGCGTATCCAATGTGGTGTGGCTGTAAATGAGCTTTGTGGTTTCTGTTAGAACTTTTCTACTTCTAACTACTGGTTCATAAATGAATACGTTTGAAAATGGAATGCATCAACAGAACAGTGTTGGCAGTATAAAAATATCTACAGCACCTTGTATTCCCAGGTGGTCTCCCATCCAAGTACTAACCAGGCCCAACACTGCTTAGCTTCCAAGATCAGATGAGATTGGGCGTATCCAGTGTGGTGTGGCTGTAGATGAGCTTTCTGGTTTCTGTTTGAACTTTTCTACTTCTTACTACTGGTTCATAAATGAATACATTTGAAAATTGAATGCATCAACAGAACGGTGTTGGCAGTATAAAAATATCTACAGCACCTTGTATTCCCAGGTGGTCTCCCATACAAGTACTAACCAGGCCCAACACTGCTTAGCTTCCAAGATCAGATGAGATTGGGCGTATCCAGTGTAGTGTGGCTGTAGATGAGCTTTGTGGTTTCTGTTAGAACTTTTCTACTTCTAACTACTGGTTCATAAATGAATACGTTTGAAAATGGAATGCATCAACAGAACGGTGTTGGCAGTATAAAAATATCTACAGCACCTTGTATTCCCAGGTGGTTTCCCATCCAAGTACTAACCATGCCCAACACTGCTTAGCTTCCAAGATCAGATGAGATTGGGCGTATCCAGTGTGGTGTTGCTGTAGATGAGCTTTGTGGTTTCTGTTAGAACTTTTCTACTTCTAACTACTGGTTCATAAATGAATAAATTTGAAAATGGAATGCATCAACAGAACGGTGTTGGCAGTATAAAAATATCTACAGCACCTTGTATTCCCAGGTGGTTTCCCATCCAAGTACTAACCAGGCCCAACACTGCTTAGCTTCCAAGATCAGATGAGATTGGGCGTATCCAGTGTGGTGTGGCTGTAGATGAGCTTTGTGGTTTCTGTTAGAACTTTTCTACTTCTAACTACTGGTTCATAAATGAATACGTTTGAAAATGGAATGCATCAACAGAACGGTGTTGGCAGTATAAAAATATCTACAGCACCTTGTATTCCCAGGTGGTCTCCCATCCAAGTACTAACCAGGCCCAACACTGCTTAGCTTCCAAGATCAGATGAGATTGGGCATATCCAGTGTGGTGTGGCTGTAGAAGAGCTTTATGGTTTCTGTTAGAACTTTTCTACTTCTAACTACTGGTTCATAAATGAATACGTTTGAAAATGGAATGCATCAACAGAACGGTGTTGGTAGTATAAAAATATCTACAGCACCTTGTATTCCCAGGTGGTCTCCCATTCAAGTACTAACCAGGCCCAACACTGCTTAGCTTCCAAGATCAGATGAGATTGGGCGTATCCAGTGTGGTGTGGCTGTAGATGAGCTTTATGGTTTCTGTTAGAACTTTTCTACTTCTAACTACTGGTTCATAAATGAATACGTTTTAAAATGGAATGCATCAACAGAACGGTGTTGGTAGTATAAAAATATCTACAGCACCTTGTATTCCCAGGTGGTCTCCCATCCAAGTACTAACCAGGCCCAACACTGCTTAGCTTCCAAGATCAGATGAGATTGGGCGTATCCAATGTGGTGTGGCTGTAAATGAGCTTTGTGGTTTCTGTTAGAACTTTTCTACTTCTAACTACTGGTTCATAAATGAATACGTTTGAAAATGGAATGCATCAACAGAACAGTGTTGGCAGTATAAAAATATCTACAGCACCTTGTATTCCCAGGTGGTCTCCCATCCAAGTACTAACCAGGCCCAACACTGCTTAGCTTCCAAGATCAGATGAGATTGGGCGTATCCAGTGTGGTGTGGCTGTAGATGAGCTTTATGGTTTCTGTTAGAACTATTCTACTTCTAACTACTGGTTCATAAATGAATACGTTTGAAAATGGAATGCATCAACAGAACGGTGTTGGCAGTATAAAAATATCTACAGCACCTTGTATTCCCAGGTGGTCTCCCATCCAAGTACTAACCAGGCCCAACACTGCTTAGCTTCCAAGATCAGATGAGATTGGGCGTATCCAGTGTGGTGTGGCTGTAGATGAGCTTTGTGGTTTCTGTTAGAACTTTTCTACTTCTAACTACTGGTTCATAAATGAATACGTTTGAAAATGGAATGCATCAACAGAACGGTGTTGGCAGTATAAAAATATCTACAGCACCTTGTATTCCCAGGTGGTCTCCTATCCAAGTACTAACCAGGCCCAACACTGCTTAGCTTCCAAGATCAGATGAGATTGGGCGTATCCAGTGTGGTGTGGCTGTAGATGAACTTTGTGGTTTCTGTTAGAACTTTTCTACTTCTAACTACTGGTTCATAAATGAATACATTTGAAAATGGAATGCATCAACAGGACGGTGTTGGCAGTATAAAAATATCTACAGCACCTTGTATTCCCAGGTGGTCTCCCATACAAGTACTGACCAGGCCCAACACTGCTTAGCTTCCAAGATCAGATGAGATTGGGCGTATCCAGTGTGGTGTGGCTGTAGATGAGCTTTGTGGTTTCTGTTTGAACTTTTCTACTTCTAACTACTGGTTCATAAATGAATACATTTGAAATTTGAATGCATCAACAGAACGGTGTTGGCAGTATAAAAATATCTACAGCACCTTGTATTCCCAGGTGGTCTCCCATCCAAGTACTAACCAGGCCCAACACTGCTTAGCTTCACAAGATCAGATGAGATTGGGCGTATCCAGTGTGGTGTGGCTGTAGATGAGCTTTCTGGTTTCTGTTAGAACTATTCTACTTCTAACTACTGGTTCATAAATGAATACGTTTGAAAATGGAATGCATCAACAGAACGGTGTTGGTAGTATAAAAATATCTACAGCACATTGTATTCCCAGGTGGTCTCCCATCCAAGTACTAACCAGGCCCAACACTGCTTAGCTTCACAAGATCAGATGAAATTGGGCGTATCCAGTGTGGTGTGGCTGTATATGAGCTTTATGGTTTCTGTTAGAACTATTCTACTTCTAACTACTGGTTCATAAATGAATACGTTTGAAAATGGAATGCATCAACAGAACGGTGTTGGCAGTATAAAAATATCTACAGCACATTGTATTCCCAGGTGGTCTCTCATCCAAGTACTAACCATGCCCAACACTGCGTAGCTTCCTAGATCAGATGAGATGAGATTGGGCGTATCCAGTGTGGTGTGGCAGTAGATGAGCTTTGTGGTTTCTGTTAGAACTTTTCTACTTCTAACTACTGGTTCATAAATGAATACGTTTGAAAATGGAATGCATCAACAGAACGGTGTTGGCAGTATAAAAATATCTACAGCACCTATGTATTCCCAGGTGGTCTCCCATCCAAGTACTAACCACGCCCAACACTGCTTAGCTTCCAAGATCAGATGAGATTGGGCATATCCAGTGTGGTGTGGCTGTAGAAGAGCTTTATGGTTTCTGTTAGTACTTTTCTACTTCTAACTACTGGTTCATAAATGAATACAATTGAAAATGGAATGCATCAACAGAACGGTGTTGGCAGTATAAAAATATCTACAGCACCTTGTATTCCCAGGTGGTCTCCCATCCAAGTACTAACCAGGCCCAACACTGCTTAGCTTCCAAGATCAGATGAGATTGGGCGTATCCAGTGTGGTGTTGCTGTAGATGAACTTTCTGGTTTCTGTTAGAACTTTTCTACTTCTAACTACTGGTTCATAAATGAATACGTTTGAAAATGGAATGCATCAACAGAACGGTGTTGGCAGTATAAAAATATCTACAGCACCTTGTATTCCCAGGTGGTCTCCCATCCAAGTACTAACCAGGCCCAACACTGCTTAGCTTCCAAGATCAGATGAGATTGGGCGTATCCAGTGTTGTGTGGCTGTAGATGAGCTTTGTGGTTTCTGTTTGAACTTTTCTACTTCTAGCTACTGGTTCATAAATGAATACGTTTTAAAATGGAATGCATCAACAGAACGGTGTTGGCAGTATAAAAATATCTACAGCACCTTGTATTCCCAGGTGGTTTCCCATCCAAGTACTAACCAGGCCCAACACTGCTTAGCTTCCAAGATCAGATGAGATTGGGCGTATCCAGTGTGGTGTTGCTGTAGATGAGCTTTGTGGTTTCTGTTAGAACTTTTCTACTTCTAACTACTGGTTCATAAATGAATACGTTTGAAAATGGAATGCATCAACAGAACGGTGTTGGCAGTATAAAAATATCTACAGCACCTTGTATTCCCAGGTGGTTTCCCATCCAAGTACTAACCAGGCCCAACACTGCTTAGCTTCCAAGATCAGATGAGATTGGGCGTATCCAGTGTGGTGTGGCTGTAGATGAGCTTTGTAGTTTCTGTTAGAACTTTTCTACTTCTAACTACTGGTTCATAAATGAATACGTTTGAAAATGGAATGCATCAACAGAACTGTGTTGGCAGTATAAAAATATCTACAGCACCTTGTATTCCCAGGTGGTCTCCCATCCAAGTACTAACCAGGCCCAACACTGCTTAGCTTCCAAGACCAGATGAGATTGGGCATATCCAGTGTGGTGTGGCTGTAGAAGAGCTTTATGGTTTCTGTAAGTACTTTTCTACTTCTAACTACTGGTTCATAAATGAATACGTTTGAAAATGGAATGCATCAACAGAACGGTGTTGGTAGTATAAAAATATCTACAGCACCTTGTATTCCCAGGAGGTCTCCCATTCAAGTACTAACCAGGCCCAACACTGCTTAGCTTCCAAGATCAGATGAGATTGGGCGTATCCAGTGTGGTGTGGCTGTAGATGAGCTTTATGGTTTCTGTTAGAACTTTTCTACTTCTAACTACTGGTTCATAAATGAATACGTTTTAAAATGGAATGCATCAACAGAACGGTGTTGGTAGTATAAAAATATCTACAGCACCTTGTATTCCCAGGTGGTCTCCCATCCAAGTACTAACCAGGCCCAACACTGCTTAGCTTCCAAGATCAGATGAGATTGGGCGTATCCAATGTGGTGTGGCTGTAAATGAGCTTTGTGGTTTCTGTTAGAACTTTTCTACTTCTAACTACTGGTTCATAAATGAATACGTTTGAAAATGGAATGCATCAACAGAACAGTGTTGGCAGTATAAAAATATCTACAGCACCTTGTATTCCCAGGTGGTCTCCCATCCAAGTACTAACCAGGCCCAACACTGCTTAGCTTCCAAGATCAGATGAGATTGGGCGTATCCAGTGTGGTGTGGCTGTAGATGAGCTTTCTGGTTTCTGTTTGAACTTTTCTACTTCTTACTACTGGTTCATAAATGAATACATTTGAAAATTGAATGCATCAACAGAACGGTGTTGGCAGTATAAAAATATCTACAGCACCTTGTATTCCCAGGTGGTCTCCCATCCAAGTACTAACCAGGCCCAACACTGCTTAGCTTCCAAGATCAGATGAGATTGGGCGTATCCAGTGTAGTGTGGCTGTAGATGAGCTTTGTGGTTTCTGTTAGAACTTTTCTACTTCTAACTACTGGTTCATAAATGAATACGTTTGAAAATGGAATGCATCAACAGAACGGTGTTGGCAGTATAAAAATATCTACAGCACCTTGTATTCCCAGGTGGTTTCCCATCCAAGTACTAACCATGCCCAACACTGCTTAGCTTCCAAGATCAGATGAGATTGGGCGTATCCAGTGTGGTGTTGCTGTAGATGAGCTTTGTGGTTTCTGTTAGAACTTTTCTACTTCTAACTACTGGTTCATAAATGAATAAGTTTGAAAATGGAATGCATCAACAGAACGGTGTTGGCAGTATAAAAATATCTACAGCACCTTGTATTCCCAGGTGGTTTCCCATCCAAGTACTACCCAGGCCCAACACTGCTTAGCTTCCAAGATCAGATGAGATTGGGCGTATCCAGTGTTGTGTGGCTGTAGATGAGCTTTGTGGTTTCTGTTAGAACTTTTCTACTTCTAACTACTGGTTCATAAATGAATACGTTTGAAAATGGAATGCATCAACAGAACGGTGTTGGCAGTATAAAAATATCTACAGCACCTTGTATTCCCAGGTGGTCTCCCATCCAAGTACTAACCAGGCCCAACACTGCTTAGCTTCCAAGATCAGATGAGATTGGGCATATCCAGTGTGGTGTGGCTGTAGAAGAGCTTTATGGTTTCTGTTAGAACTTTTCTACTTCTAACTACTGGTTCATAAATGAATACGTTTGAAAATGGAATGCATCAACAGAACGGTGTTGGTAGTATAAAAATATCTACAGCACCTTGTATTCCCAGGTGGTCTCCCATTCAAGTACTAACCAGGCCCAACACTGCTTAGCTTCCAAGATCAGATGAGATTGGGCGTATCCAGTGTGGTGTGGCTGTAGATGAGCTTTATGGTTTCTGTTAGAACTTTTCTACTTCTAACTACTGGTTCATAAATGAATACGTTTTAAAATGGAATGCATCAACAGAACGGTGTTGGTAGTATAAAAATATCTACAGCACCTTGTATTCCCAGGTGGTCTCCCATCCAAGTACTAACCAGGCCCAACACTGCTTAGCTTCCAAGATCAGATGAGATTGGGCGTATCCAATGTGGTGTGGCTGTAAATGAGCTTTGTTGTTTCTGTTAGAACTTTTCTACTTCTAACTACTGGTTCATAAATGAATACGTTTGAAAATGGAATGCATCAACAGAACAGTGTTGGCAGTATAAAAATATCTACAGCACCTTGTATTCCCAGGTGGTCTCCCATCCAAGTACTAACCAGGCCCAACACTGCTTAGCTTCCAAGATCAGATGAGATTGGGCGTATCCAGTGTGGTGTCGCTGTAGATGAGCTTTGTGGTTTCTGTTTGAACTTTTCTACTTCTTACTACTGGTTCATAAATGAATACATTTGAAAATTGAATGCATCAACAGAACGGTGTTGGCAGTATAAAAATATCTACAGCACCTTGTATTCCCAGGTGGTCTCCCATCCAAGTACTAACAAGGCCCAACACTGCTTAGCTTCCAAGATCAGATGAGATTGGGCGTATCCAGTGTGGTGTGGCTGTAGATGAGCTTTGTGGTTTCTGTTAGAACTTTTCTACTTCTAACTACTGGTTCATAAATGAATACGTTTGAAAATGGAATGCATCAACAGAACGGTGTTGGCAGTATAAAAATATCTACAGCACCTTGTATTCCCAGGTGGTCTCCCATCCAAGTACTAACCAGGCCCAACACTGCTTAGCTTCCAAGATCAGATGAGATTGGGCGTATCCAGTGTGGTGTGGTTGTAGATGAACTTTGTGGTTTCTGTTAGAACTTTTCTACTTCTAACTACTGGTTCATAAATGAATACGTTTTAAAATGGAATGCATCAACAGAACGGTGTTGGCAGTATAAAAGTATCTACAGCACCTTGTATTCCCAGGTGGTCTCCTATCCAAGTACTAACCAGGCCCAACACTGCTTAGCTTCCAAGATCAGATGAGATTGGGCGTATCCAGTGTGGTGTGGCTGTAGATGAACTTTGTGGTTTCTGTTAGAACTTTTCTACTTCTAACTACTGGTTCATAAATGAATACGTTTGAAAATGGAATGCATCAACAGAACGGTGTTGGCAGTATAAAAATATCTACAGCACCTTGTATTCCCAGGTGGTCTCCCATACAAGTACTGACCAGGCCCAACACTGCTTAGCTTCCAAGATCAGATGAGATTGGGCGTATCCAGTGTGGTGTGGCTGTAGATGAGCTTTGTGGTTTCTGTTTGAACTTTTCTACTTCTAACTACTGGTTCATAAATGAATACATTTGAAATTTGAATGCATCAACAGAACGGTGTTGGCAGTATAAAAATATCTACAGCACCTTGTATTCCCAGGTGGTCTCCCATCCAAGTACTAACCAGGCCCAACACTGCTTAGCTTCACAAGATCAGATGAGATTGGGCGTATCCAGTGTGGTGTGGCTGTAGATGAGCTTTACGGTTTCTGTTAGAACTATTCTACTTCTAACTACTGGTTCATAAATGAATACGTTTGAAAATGGAATGCATCAACAGAACGGTGTTGGTAGTATAAAAATATCTACAGCACATTGTATTCCCAGGTGGTCTCCCATCCAAGTACTAACCAGGCCCAACACTGCTTAGCTTCACAAGATCAGATGAAATTGGGCGTATCCAGTGTGGTGTGGCTGTATATGAGCTTTATGGTTTCTGTTAGAACTATTCTACTTCTAACTACTGGTTCATAAATGAATACGTTTGAAAATGGAATGCATCAACAGAACGGTGTTGGTAGTATAAAAATATCTACAGCACATTGTATTCCCAGGTGGTCTCTCATCCAAGTACTAACCATGCCCAACACTGCGTAGCTTCCTAGATCAGATGAGATGAGATTGGGCGTATCCAGTGTGGTGTGGCAGTAGATGAGCTTTGTGGTTTCTGTTAGAACTTTTCTACTTCTAACTACTGGTTCATAAATGAATACGTTTGAAAATGGAATACATCAACAGAACGGTGTTGGCAGTATAAAAATATCTACAGCACCTATGTATTCCCAGGTGGTCTCCCATCCAAGTACTAACCAGGCCCAACACTGCTTAGCTTCCAAGATCAGATGAGATTGGGCATATCCAGTGTGGTGTGGCTGTAGAAGAGCTTTATGGTTTCTGTTAGTACTTTTCTACTTCTAACTACTGGTTCATAAATGAATACGTTTGAAAATGGAATGCATCAACAGAACGGTGTTGGCAGTATAAAAATATCTACAGCACCTTGTATTCCCAGGTGGTCTCCCATCCAAGTACTAACCAGGCCCAACACTGCTTAGCTTCCAAGATCAGATGAGATTGGGCGTATCCAGTGTGGTGTTGCTGTAGATGAACTTTCTGGTTTCTGTTAGAACTTTTCTACTTCTAACTACTGGTTCATAAATGAATACGTTTGAAAATGGAATGCATCAACAGAACGGTGTTGGCAGTATAAAAATATCTACAGCACCTTGTATTCCCAGGTGGTCTCCCATCCAAGTACTAACCAGGCCCAACACTGCTTAGCTTCCAAGATCAGATGAGATTGGGCGTATCCAGTGTTGTGTGGCTGTAGATGAGCTTTGTGGTTTCTGTTTGAACTTTTCTACTTCTAGCTACTGGTTCATAAATGAATACGTTTTAAAATGGAATGCATCAACAGAACGGTGTTGGCAGTATAAAAATATCTACAGCACCTTGTATTCCCAGGTGGTTTCCCATCCAAGTACTAACCAGGCCCAACACTGCTTAGCTTCCAAAATCAGATGAGATTGGGCGTATCCAGTGTGGTGTTGCTGTAGATGAGCTTTGTGGTTTCTGTTAGAACTTTTCTACTTCTAACTACTGGTTCATAAATGAATACGTTTGAAAATGGAATGCATCAACAGAACGGTGTTGGCAGTATAAAAATATCTACAGCACCTTGTATTCCCAGGTGGTTTCCCATCCAAGTACTAACCAGGCCCAACACTGCTTAGCTTCCAAGATCAGATGAGATTGGGCGTATCCAGTGTGGTGTGGCTGTAGATGAGCTTTGTAGTTTCTGTTAGAACTTTTCTACTTCTAACTACTGGTTCATAAATGAATACGTTTGAAAATGGAATGCATCAACAGAACTGTGTTGGCAGTATAAAAATATCTACAGCACCTTGTATTCCCAGGTGCTCTCCCATCCAAGTACTAACCAGGCCCAACACTGCTTAGCTTCCAAGACCAGATGAGATTGGGCATATCCAGTGTGGTGTGGCTGTAGAAGAGCTTTATGGTTTCTGTAAGTACTTTTCTACTTCTAACTACTGGTTCATAAATGAATACGTTTGAAAATGGAATGCATCAACAGAACGGTGTTGGTAGTATAAAAATATCTACAGCACCTTGTATTCCCAGGAGGTCTCCCATTCAAGTACTAACCAGGCCCAACACTGCTTAGCTTCCAAGATCAGATGAGATTGGGCGTATCCAGTGTGGTGTGGCTGTAGATGAGCTTTATGGTTTCTGTTAGAACTTTTCTACTTCTAACTACTGGTTCATAAATGAATACGTTTTAAAATGGAATGCATCAACAGAACGGTGTTGGTAGTATAAAAATATCTACAGCACCTTGTATTCCCAGGTGGTCTCCCATCCAAGTACTAACCAGGCCCAACACTGCTTAGCTTCCAAGATCAGATGAGATTGGGCGTATCCAATGTGGTGTGGCTGTAAATGAGCTTTGTGGTTTCTGTTAGAACTTTTCTACTTCTAACTACTGGTTCATAAATGAATACGTTTGAAAATGGAATGCATCAACAGAACAGTGTTGGCAGTATAAAAATATCTACAGCACCTTGTATTCCCAGGTGGTCTCCCATCCAAGTACTAACCAGGCCCAACACTGCTTAGCTTCCAAGATCAGATGAGATTGGGCGTATCCAGTGTGGTGTGGCTGTAGATGAGCTTTCTGGTTTCTGTTTGAACTTTTCTACTTCTTACTACTGGTTCATAAATGAATACATTTGAAAATTGAATGCATCAACAGAACGGTGTTGGCAGTATAAAAATATCTACAGCACCTTGTATTCCCAGGTGGTCTCCCATCCAAGTACTAACCAGGCCCAACACTGCTTAGCTTCCAAGATCAGATGAGATTGGGCGTATCCAGTGTAGTGTGGCTGTAGATGAGCTTTGTGGTTTCTGTTAGAACTTTTCTACTTCTAACTACTGGTTCATAAATGAATACGTTTGAAAATGGAATGCATCAACAGAACGGTGTTGGCAGTATAAAAATATCTACAGCACCTTGTATTCCCAGGTGGTTTCCCATCCAAGTACTAACCATGCCCAACACTGCTTAGCTTCCAAGATCAGATGAGATTGGGCGTATCCAGTGTGGTGTTGCTATAGATGAGCTTTGTGGTTTCTGTTAGAACTTTTCTACTTCTAACTACTGGTTCATAAATGAATAAGTTTGAAAATGGAATGCATCAACAGAACGGTGTTGGCAGTATAAAAATATCTACAGCACCTTGTATTCCCAGGTGGTTTCCCATCCAAGTACTACCCAGGCCCAACACTGCTTAGCTTCCAAGATCAGATGAGATTGGGCGTATCCAGTGTTGTGTGGCTGTAGATGAGCTTTGTGGTTTCTGTTAGAACTTTTCTACTTCTAACTACTGGTTCATAAATGAATACGTTTGAAAATGGAATGCATCAACAGAACGGTGTTGGCAGTATAAAAATATCTACAGCACCTTGTATTCCCAGGTGGTCTCCCATCCAAGTACTAACCAGGCCCAACACTGCTTAGCTTCCAAGATCAGATGAGATTGGGCATATCCAGTGTGGTGTGGCTGTAGAAGAGCTTTATGGTTTCTGTTAGAACTTTTCTACTTCTAACTACTGGTTCATAAATGAATACGTTTGAAAATGGAATGCATCAACAGAACGGTGTTGGTAGTATAAAAATATCTACAGCACCTTGTATTCCCAGGTGGTCTCCCATTCAAGTACTAACCAGGCCCAACACTGCTTAGCTTCCAAGATCAGATGAGATTGGGCGTATCCAGTGTGGTGTGGCTGTAGATGAGCTTTATGGTTTCTGTTAGAACTTTTCTACTTCTAACTACTGGTTCATAAATGAATACGTTTTAAAATGGAATGCATCAACAGAACGGTGTTGGTAGTATAAAAATATCTACAGCACCTTGTATTCCCAGGTGGTCTCCCATCCAAGTACTAACCAGGCCCAACACTGCTTAGCTTCCAAGATCAGATGAGATTGGGCGTATCCAATGTGGTGTGGCTGTAAATGAGCTTTGTGGTTTCTGTTAGAACTTTTCTACTTCTAACTACTGGTTCATAAATGAATACGTTTGAAAATGGAATGCATCAACAGAACAGTGTTGGCAGTATAAAAATATCTACAGCACCTTGTATTCCCAGGTGGTCTCCCATCCAAGTACTAACCAGGCCCAACACTGCTTAGCTTCCAAGATCAGATGAGATTGGGCGTATCCAGTGTGGTGTCGCTGTAGATGAGCTTTGTGGTTTCTGTTTGAACTTTTCTACTTCTTACTACTGGTTCATAAATGAATACATTTGAAAATTGAATGCATCAACAGAACGGTGTTGGCAGTATAAAAATATCTACAGCACCTTGTATTCCCAGGTGGTCTCCCATCCAAGTACTAACAAGGCCCAACACTGCTTAGCTTCCAAGATCAGATGAGATTGGGCGTATCCAGTGTGGTGTGGCTGTAGATGAGCTTTGTGGTTTCTGTTAGAACTTTTCTACTTCTAACTACTGGTTCATAAATGAATACGTTTGAAAATGGAATGCATCAACAGAACGGTGTTGGCAGTATAAAAATATCTACAGCACCTTGTATCCCCAGGTGGTCTCCCATCCAAGTACTAACCAGGCCCAACACTGCTTAGCTTCCAAGATCAGATGAGATTGGGCGTATCCAGTGTGGTGTGGTTGTAGATGAACTTTGTGGTTTCTGTTAGAACTTTTCTACTTCTAACTACTGGTTCATAAATGAATACGTTTTAAAATGGAATGCATCAACAGAACGGTGTTGGCAGTATAAAAGTATCTACAGCACCTTGTATTCCCAGGTGGTCTCCTATCCAAGTACTAACCAGGCCCAACACTGCTTAGCTTCCAAGATCAGATGAGATTGGGCGTATCCAGTGTGGTGTGGCTGTAGATGAACTTTGTGGTTTCTGTTAGAACTTTTCTACTTCTAACTACTGGTTCATAAATGAATACGTTTGAAAATGGAATGCATCAACAGAACGGTGTTGGCAGTATAAAAATATCTACAGCACCTTGTATTCCCAGGTGGTCTCCCATACAAGTACTGACCAGGCCCAACACTGCTTAGCTTCCAAGATCAGATGAGATTGGGCGTATCCAGTGTGGTGTGGCTGTAGATGAGCTTTGTGGTTTCTGTTTGAACTTTTCTACTTCTAACTACTGGTTCATAAATGAATACATTTGAAATTTGAATGCATCAACAGAACGGTGTTGGCAGTATAAAAATATCTACAGCACCTTGTATTCCCAGGTGGTCTCCCATCCAAGTACTAACCAGGCCCAACACTGCTTAGCTTCACAAGATCAGATGAGATTGGGCGTATCCAGTGTGGTGTGGCTGTAGATGAGCTTTACGGTTTCTGTTAGAACTATTCTACTTCTAACTACTGGTTCATAAATGAATACGTTTGAAAATGGAATGCATCAACAGAACGGTGTTCGTAGTATAAAAATATCTACAGCACATTGTATTCCCAGGTGGTCTCCCATCCAAGTACTAACCAGGCCCAACACTGCTTAGCTTCACAAGATCAGATGAAATTGGGCGTATCCAGTGTGGTGTGGCTGTATATGAGCTTTATGGTTTCTGTTAGAACTATTCTACTTCTAACTACTGGTTCATAAATGAATACGTTTGAAAATGGAATGCATCAACAGAACGGTGTTGGTAGTATAAAAATATCTACAGCACATTGTATTCCCAGGTGGTCTCTCATCCAAGTACTAACCATGCCCAACACTGCGTAGCTTCCTAGATCAGATGAGATGAGATTGGGCGTATCCAGTGTGGTGTGGCAGTAGATGAGCTTTGTGGTTTCTGTTAGAACTTTTCTACTTCTAACTACTGGTTCATAAATGAATACGTTTGAAAATGGAATACATCAACAGAACGGTGTTGGCAGTATAAAAATATCTACAGCACCTATGTATTCCCAGGTGGTCTCCCATCCAAGTACTAACCAGGCCCAACACTGCTTAGCTTCCAAGATCAGATGAGATTGGGCATATCCAGTGTGGTGTGGCTGTAGAAGAGCTTTATGGTTTCTGTTAGTACTTTTCTACTTCTAACTACTGGTTCATAAATGAATACGTTTGAAAATGGAATGCATCAACAGAACGGTGTTGGCAGTATAAAAATATCTACAGCACCTTGTATTCCCAGGTGGTCTCCCATCCAAGTACTAACCAGGCCCAACACTGCTTAGCTTCCAAGATCAGATGAGATTGGGCGTATCCAGTGTGGTGTTGCTGTAGATGAACTTTCTGGTTTCTGTTAGAACTTTTCTACTTCTAACTACTGGTTCATAAATGAATACGTTTGAAAATGGAATGCATCAACAGAACGGTGTTGGCAGTATAAAAATATCTACAGCACCTTGTATTCCCAGGTGGTCTCCCATCCAAGTACTAACCAGGCCCAACACTGCTTAGCTTCCAAGATCAGATGAGATTGGGCGTATCCAGTGTTGTGTGGCTGTAGATGAGCTTTGTGGTTTCTGTTTGAACTTTTCTACTTCTAGCTACTGGTTCATAAATGAATACGTTTTAAAATGGAATGCATCAACAGAACGGTGTTGGCAGTATAAAATTATCTACAGCACCTTGTATTCCCAGGTGGTCTCCCATCCAAGTACTAACCAGTCCCAACACTGCTTAGCTAACAAGATCAGATGAGATTGGGCGTATCCAGTGTGGTGTTGCTGTAGATGAACTTTCTGGTTTGTTAGAACTTTTCTACTTCTAACTACTGGTTCATAAATGAATACTTTTTAAAATGGAATGCATCAACAGAATGGTGTTGGCAGTATAAAAATATCTACAGCACCTTGTATTCCCAGGTGGTCTCCCATCCAAGTACTAACCAGGCCCAACACTGCTTAGCTTCCAAGATCAGATGAGATTTGGCGTATCCAGTGTGGTGTGGCTGTAGATGAACTTTCTGGTTTCTGTTAGAACTTTTCTACTTCTAACTACTGGTTCATAAATGAATACGTTTTAAAATGGAATGCATCAACAGAACGGTGTTGGCAGTATAAAAATATCTACAGCACCTTGTATTCCCAGGTGGTCTCCCATCCAAGTACTAACCAGGCCCAACACTGCTTAGCTTCCAAGATCAGATGAGATTGGGCGTATCCAATGTGGTGTGGCTGTAAATGAGCTTTGTGGTTTCTGTTAGAACTTTTCTACTTCTAACTACTGGTTCATAAATGAATACGTTTGAAAATGGAATGCATCAACAGAACAGTGTTGGCAGTATAAAAATATCTACAGCACCTTGTATTCCCAGGTGGTCTCCCATCCAAGTACTAACCAGGCCCAACACTGCTTAGCTTCCAAGATCAGATGAGATTGGGCGTATCCAGTGTGGTGTGGCTGTAGATGAGCTTTCTGGTTTCTGTTTGAACTTTTCTACTTCTTACTACTGGTTCATAAATGAATACATTTGAAAATTGAATGCATCAACAGAACGGTGTTGGCAGTATAAAAATATCTACAGCACCTTGTATTCCCAGGTGGTCTCCCATCCAAGTACTAACCAGGCCCAACACTGCTTAGCTTCCAAGATCAGATGAAATTGGGCGTATCCAGTGTTGTGTGGCTGTAGATGAGCTTTGTGGTTTCTGTTAGAACTTTTCTACTTCTAACTACTGGTTCATAAATGAATACGTTTGAAAATGGAATGCATCAACAGAACGGTGTTGGCAGTATAAAAATATCTACAGCACCTTGTATTCCCAGGTGGTCTCCCATCCAAGTACTAACCAGGCCCAACACTGCTTAGCTTCCAAGATCAGATGAGATTGGGCATATCCAGTGTGGTGTGGCTGTAGAAGAGCTTTATGGTTTCTGTTAGAACTTTTCTACTTCTAACTACTGGTTCATAAATGAATACGTTTGAAAATGGAATGCATCAACAGAACGGTGTTGGTAGTATAAAAATATCTACAGCACCTTGTATTCCCAGGTGGTCTCCCATTCAAGTACTAACCAGGCCCAACACTGCTTAGCTTCCAAGATCAGATGAGATTGGGCGTATCCAGTGTGGTGTGGCTGTAGATGAGCTTTATGGTTTCTGTTAGAACTTTTCTACTTCTAACTACTGGTTCATAAATGAATACGTTTTAAAATGGAATGCATCAACAGAACGGTGTTGGTAGTATAAAAATATCTACAGCACCTTGTATTCCCAGGTGGTCTCCCATCCAAGTACTAACCAGGCCCAACACTGCTTAGCTTCCAAGATCAGATGAGATTGGGCGTATCCAATGTGGTGTGGCTGTAAATGAGCTTTGTGGTTTCTGTTAGAACTTTTCTACTTCTAACTACTGGTTCATAAATGAATACGTTTGAAAATGGAATGCATCAACAGAACAGTGTTGGCAGTATAAAAATATCTACAGCACCTTGTATTCCCTGGTGGTCTCCCATCCAAGTACTAACCAGGCCCAACACTGCTTAGCTTCCAAGATCAGATGAGATTGGGCGTATCCAGTGTGGTGTGGCTGTAGATGAGCTTTGTGGTTTCTGTTTGAACTTTTCTACTTCTTACTACTGGTTCATAAATGAATACATTTGAAAATTGAATGCATCAACAGAACGGTGTTGGCAGTATAAAAATATCTACAGCACCTTGTATTCCCAGGTGGTCTCCCATCCAATTACTAACAAGGCCCAACACTGCTTAGCTTCCAAGATCAGATGAGATTGGGCGTATCCAGTGTGGTGTGGCTGTAGATGAGCTTTGTGGTTTCTGTTAGAACTTTTCTACTTCTAACTACTGGTTCATAAATGAATACGTTTGAAAATGGAATGCATCAACAGAACGGTGTTGGCAGTATAAAAATATCTACAGCACCTTGTATTCCCAGGTGGTCTCCCATCCAAGTACTAACCAGGCCCAACACTGCTTAGCTTCCAAGATCAGATGAGATTGGGCGTATCCAGTGTGGTGTGGTTGTAGATGAACTTTGTGGTTTCTGTTAGAACTTTTCTACTTCTAACTA